>NC_081519.1:18740787-18950787 GCF_030273125.1 Centropristis striata | reverse complement strand
CCATGTGGGCTCTGTCTTATCAGGGGCTGTATGCACATTTCATCAACAGACAAAAAGCACCGGCCCTGCATGCTCCCTGCTGGGAAAGATGTATGATGTCCTTTAATACACTGATGTGCAAACATTTAAAATGTTTATACGGCAATAAACAAACTTAGTCTGTTATTTCCATCTATCAGCTATCTCTAATATCCATAATTTGGTGCTGATATGCTTCTTATATGTGGTGCTTTCTCTCTGGAAATGATCAGAGATACACATGTTATCAGTACTACACTAGCAGCACACACAGCCATAAAGGAAGAACAGAGGAACCAAGATTTAAAGCTGACACCTTTTGCACTTGCTCCAGATGCCAAAAGCATTTGATAAGAGAAACTTATCATTTGTGGATAAATTACACAGTTTTATATTGTTGTAAATATGATACAACTGCCCTCATACAAGTTTTTTCTCTCTCTGGACCAAAGAGGTGTGTCTTTCAAAAAGTTTGTCCCCAACCCCTCCCACGGACTTGTCTCTTAGCCCTAAACTTCGCTGGTGGTTGGAGAAGTTGTTCTACTAGCCGCCAGCCTATAGTGAGGTAGACAGCCGAGCTGTGCCACCTTCCACCTGGCTCCATACGTTAAAGTTTGAATCTGAACTGCTCACCGAGCTCATCTGTGACATCCACCAGGTAGGTCACATCTCAGCTCTTAATCTCCTGTTGGTCTTAATCTTCACAGGATAATCAAGTTGATGTAGTAAATTATATTTGTCTTATAAGAGCATATTAATGCATTTCAAACTTTCAATTGTGAGGTTTCACCTCAGGCCATGTATTGCTTGATTGACTGTGACTTATAGAGATATCAGAAGTGAGGACTTTGGTTTCAGGTGAAACTGAAGTAATGTTTGTAAATAATGTTTTTCTATCATTTTTAACATGTTATTATTACGATAATGATTACATTGTGTTCTTTTTTAAATTCGATTTTTCCTCAATATATTTCTTAATTTTCTTTTTCTTTAAATAAATAAATAAAAATATTTAAATAAAAAATATTTTTAATTTATATATTGTAGTGGACACTGGACATATTTCACCGTACTGTGTTACTTACTCAGTTATATATATATATATTATATAATATATGTATAAAATGTATATATAAAATGTATACATACATATGTATATATACATTTAAAAAAATATTTTCTTCGATTTATTACTATGGCTCTGTGTAATTTAGTGTTAAAATAAATCTGGATCAGTCATTGTGATCATCATGTTTTAAGGTGACTTGGCAATTAATACATTTTTTTATTAATAAAATAGGTCATCCTTTTTAAGTACAGTATATATATTAATATAAGTAACTGTACTAAATGCCTACCCATTAAGGTAGGATGAAAAAAAAACTTAAGTTATTTAAAGATGTTGTTGTGTGAAGGTTTTATCTGAAAAGCAGAATAGTTCAAAAGGATTAAATCTAAATGTGATTCTTGCCGCTTGTACGAATTTCTGGATTCTCCGTATAATCTTCACTCTTGATTGGCTCTCTGCTCCATGCTGTCTCACTCTGCTGTGTTTTCAAATTTGACACATTTCTAGTCGGACAGATTTCTATTAATCAGATGAGATTAGTGTTGTGTTGTATCAGCGGAGCTGGATATATTTAGCATTATAATAATTCTGTCTATCAGATTTTCTCAGACTTTATCAGACACTATCAGCCTCTTCTCTTTCCTCTTCTCTTTCCTGTAAAGATATGCAGCAAGAGCCACCTTGTCTGTTATTGCCATTCTCATAATATTACCTTGACATTCTGCACTTTCAGTTTTATAATTTCTTTAAAAAATGTATTTGAAAAGGAAGCGAATTGGCTTTTCATTTCAAGGACTGAAAGTTCCTCAAAAATCCCTCACCGATTGAAAAGAATAGTGTGAAAATATCACATACTCTTCTAAGCAGTGTGACAGAGGTTGTAAACACTTTCACATGGTGTTTTTCTGTTTGTCCACCGTGCAAAGGGTGTCCCTGAGGGCATGTCTTTTGCATTCTTCTAACTGGCACACCTATTGTCGAAAGACCACTGAGTAACCTTTTTGTCACTGGCTACATCACAACATTTATAGACCCAGTTATTTTTAGTCTTCACTTTCAGCCACAGTCAAATGAGGATCCTAGAAAAGGAAGTTTGAAGAAGCCTGCTGTCGAGAGATCTTGTCCCTGATAACTTCAAGTTACACTGGTTGTTATGAGGTGAAGAGTGAGCTGATAATGTCTCTGCTTCAATCAAAGTGACAGGAAATCAGATACAGTTTAATGTGGCCTTTATTCCCACTCATGGCAAAAATACAAAAGGATGCATTTGGCAAAACTGTCTGAGCGCTGTAGATTTCTCACGGCCCTGCTCTGGTAGTGCTCTAGGTTGCGGTTTATTCTGTCAGCATGGAAGATTCATCAGAGCAGTCCCACTGGGTGTCTCCGGCCCTACTCAGCTCAGATCCTCTGGCCGGCTTCTCCTCTGAGCCCGGCCTCCTGCCTCCAGGAGAAGTGGGAGAGGCCTTCTTCTCCAGCCAGGACCCCGACTACACTAGCCTGCCCTCCTCCTTCTTCTCCAGCCCGAGCCACAGCCGGGCAGCACCCACCTACAGACACAGCTCGGGTCAGTGCCCCCACCCACTGTCACCCATTAAAAAAACTTCTCTCCCACCTTCAAAATCTAAATGTTTCTGTCCCGCTTTCCAAAGTTCGACAGGTATACACGTCACCGAGCCTCCTCAGCAACCTGCAGCTGCTGGACGGGCCCGGCCTGAGCTCCCCCTACAACCCCCCAGCCTCCACGTGGAGCAGCAGCACCCTCACCAAGACCCCGCTGCACTCACACACCCCGACATCCCTCTACACCCCCTGCATCACCTCCTCCTCCTCCTACACCACCTCCAGAGACGGATACTTGTCTCCGGGCAGAGATAGCAGGGAGAGCCCCCGGCTTCAGGAGGCCCTGAAGGTGGAGCGCCTGAGCCCGCTGGGGGGGTCGGGGGCCGGCAGCAGTTTTCTCAATCTGACTTCTGCTGCTGGGAGCGTGTACACTCCGTCGAGCCACTCGCACGCACACATGCTGAGCCCCTACAGCTCGTACATGACAAGTCCACAAGAGTACAACTCTGCTGCCCTGTACTCCAGCCCTGGAGCGTGGATCAACCCCTCGTACTCCCCGAAACTTCGCAGTAAAATGAGAATATCGACTCCAGGTGAGAAAGAGTTGTCATCTTCTCTGATTTCAGATCAGGGGCTTGAAACCACAACACATGCCCTTCCTCAGCAGATGGAGTTATCAGGTCAAAAATTAACTTTCAATCTCAACTTTCTTATAGTGCTCAGGGAAAAAAAAGTGGAAATTTGAACATCCACAATGGCTTGACAACAAATCTGCTGAGGAAGACCAGGTGATATGATTGAAAACTCCAGAGGAACAATTAAACTGACTTAATGTGGGGACATAAATTTTGCTCATTATTGACATATTTACTCTTCCTATATTTATTGAGACACAGAACTTGTTTCCAATTATTGCCCAATACATTTCAAGGACAGTTTGTCAGTTTGTAATAAACCCTTTATAAACTCAGCTTGAGGTTCACAATCTCTTTTTTTACTTATTACAAGACAGATAATTTATTGGGGAAAAAACAACACAAGAGAAATGTCTAACAGTTATAGACCAGTTAGATTAGAACATCCTCTATGAACTGTTACTGTTAAACTAAAATGTTTGCTGAAATATGAAGCCTTTTGATTATTATTATTATTATTTTTATTATGATTAAAATGTATTAATCTGAATGCCACAGACCATCCTTGTCGCCAAATTCTAGGCTACATGATGCAATAATAATTTTGTACTTTTTGTTTTATTTTGAACAGAGGCCAGAGAGTGTGTTAACTGTGGAGCCACAGCCACCCCTCTGTGGCGTCGGGATGGTACAGGCCACTACCTGTGTAATGCCTGTGGACTGTACCACAAGATGAATGGCCAGAACAGACCACTGATCCGACCCAAGAAGAGACTGGTATAACCCACTGAGATGCACACTAAGACACCTGAAATAAAATAAAACAAAATAAATAATAATACATACAGTCATGGAAAAAATTATTAGCTTGTTCATGTTAATGCCTCATAGAACTAGGTACATTTGTTTGGACAAATATAATGATAACAACAAAAATAGCTCATAAGAGTGTAATTTAAAACTGATATCCAGCCAAGGATTTTGGTTATTATCAAGAAATCCATGGAAAATGGCTAGATATCAGTCCAAACAAATGTACCTTTAGCTGTACCAACGATTTTAGTGAACAAAATATTTTTTCCATGACTGTATATATATATATACAGGATTGTATTTTTTTCTATTTAATTTAATTACCTTTTCTGAGTGGAACTACATAATATTTTGCTTTGTGAAGTATTCAACAAATAAAAAAGCAGTTGAATGAATGCGTGTGTTTCAGATTGTCAGTAAGCGTGCAGGTACACTGTGTGCCAACTGCCACACCAGTACAACTACACTGTGGAGGCGTAACGCCAATGGAGAGCCTGTTTGTAACGCGTGTGGACTCTACTTTAAACTGCACAATGTGAGTCAGTCATCTGGATAAAACTGCAGCTATATTCTTCACACAACTTTATGTTTTTAACACAGTCTTGTAAAAAAAATATCTCTGATTGAATTATTTTCCCAGGTCAACCGACCCCTCGCCATGAAGAAGGAGGGCATTCAAACACGCAACAGAAAAGTCTCCAACAAGAACAAGAAGAGCAAGAAGGCGGCCATGTTTGAGTCGTACTCGGAGGGGCCTCAGCCCTCCTTGGACGACAACTGCGGGCCGTTTTCCCTCGGCCCTGGAACTCTCCTCACCTACAGCC
The DNA here is from genome assembly GCF_030273125.1 of Centropristis striata. Lineage (NCBI taxonomy): Eukaryota > Metazoa > Chordata > Actinopteri > Perciformes > Serranidae > Centropristis > Centropristis striata. Next base: position 18,945,868 of record NC_081519.1, on the reverse strand, counting down.
ACACGCCGCACCTCATCCCCACACCGTCCCCCCTGCACCCCTCCGCCTCCTTACAATACACACACCACCACATCAACACTGGCATGGTGCCCACACTGGTGTAATGACAGAACAGGTTTAATCAGCACGCTTGCTTGCCAGTTATTTGTGTGAACATGTACATAAGTGTTTCTACGCCCGCTGTTTATTTTCACTGTATTTTGGTGGATGTTATCTGGACATGCACATTTACAGTAAACACACTGATGAGAGAAGTTTTTCAGCTGTAAATACAAACACAATTCAGATTTAACTGCTCCAGTCTTAAACCCTCTTCCATTATTCAGAATGTGAAAAGATATTTTGGTTTGTGTTCTTGGTCTGTTTTGTATTTGCAAATATGATATTACCATATTGAAATTCTGCAGAGGAAATAATAAAATGTGTGGCTTATTCAGTTGACCCGTTCATCCATGTCCTGACCACAGTATGGCTTCGTGTGTAGGGTTATTGTCCTCCCCTGCTCAGGTATAATAGTGCCCTTGTACAGGCAGTGCTCCACTTTGGCAGTGTAATTGTACTTAGCGGGTATGCAAATTCTCCATTCTGCAGAAGTGATAAACATTAATCTAAAATGCTACACTTAAGCCTGGGTTTTATATTTAGATCAGAGCTGCCAGTTGGTGAGGGTATGTTTGTATGTTATTTCTCATCACTGTTTGTGCGCTCGTAAAAGGGGATTTCTTACTCTGAAAAATTCCCACTCTCTCTTCAAGCAAAGATCCGAGGCCACATGAAATTTGCCCAGCAATGATGAGTAACAATATGATTCATGACCTCACAGCATGTTACAAACAGTTTATTTCTAAGAAGACAAAGAAGAAAGCTCAATGCACCTAGATTACAACAAGACTAATGTCCTGAAGTGAACTGGAAGAAGTATTCAAATCCTGCAGCAATACCACCACCATAATTACCACCTAGTAAATAAATAAAATAGTAATAATAATAACAGCATAAAGCACAGCAGACAATTTAAATTATAGAAATAAAACAGTAATAAAATACCACACAATTAAATAATAAAAAACGTACTTACCATGTACTGAAAATATATATAACAATTATATAATAATACGTATAATGTAAAAGTATTAATTATATATATATATATATTTACATATATATGATAGATGTTTTCATTTTCAGTACATGGTATATATTATATATATATATATATATATATATATATATATATATATATATATATAAAGAGATATCTTATTATAATAACCTGCAGCACTTCAGTAAATTTCACCACTGAAATTCCACTACCTACAAAACTTTAATACTTTTGTTATCATGCCCTAAAGTAATAATAGGGCATAAATGAAATCTTCTACTGTGATTCATTTGACAATGCCTTAGATGTTGCAGCAAAAAACAGATGAAAATGTATAAATGCAAAGAAACACATTCAGTTAGTTATCCTTTTCCTCAGTAACATTGTATGTAAAGTGCGGGCTGCAGTGCAGTGCTACGTGTGTGTGCAGTGTATTTTTCATGCAGCAGGGCTGGGGTGGCAGGCTCAGGACTGGGAGATGACTGATAGGTTATCACTGAGGCTACATACACCAAAACCATCCACCTGCTGCTGGCACCGCCACTCTCACACTCCCTGTCAGTTAGGCAGTGAGGGGCCCTCGTACACTTTAGTTGTTAGGACATGACATCAGACAGAGTTCACATACATCACTGGTATATGTGCTGTAACTCACTTTTTAAATAAATATCTTTATTGGTTTTACTTTGATGAAAGACGTTACCAAAGATGAACTCCCTTTGTAGTTCCCACATGATTTCAAAACCAACGTGTCATGTTTAGGTCAAATGAATCCAGTCAGGTTTCATAACTTTTGGCTTTCACGCAGAACGCTTAAATGTTATCAGAGCTGATCTGTGCACGCTTCACTGCAGATTTCAAGGAGAAATAAGACTTTCATTTATGTACGGCCCTGTGAACATCTGGCCACCCACTCATGACACACACTCTCACACACAGTGACTCCTGTGAGTATTTTGATGATAAACTAACTCTCTGGCAGGTACTGTGGTTATTTGGTTATAATAAGTGTGTCCAAGTTAGTAATCAACAACCAGAGCACAACAAAACCACTAAATAGGTGATATTTTCTGTTTCATCTGCTGTCAACCATTATTATTAACCGCTCTGATTCCCCATGGACCTCTATGATGGGAACTGAACCTATTGATGTTGTCAGCTGTCAGTTAACAGGGTGAGACAAGGGGTTTTCTTTTTGTATGCATTTACCACATTCACCCAAAGTTTACCCTAAATCTTCAAACTCCATAGTTTTCCTCAACACTTATCACAATGAGTAAAACTATCACGAGACAAATAATTAAGTGTGAAAAAAAAAGGGGATGAAATGTAAAAAAATGAACTGTCTCTGTCTGGTGTTTATCTGCTGCGGCCGCCAGCTCTGCTCTGGGGAAATGGCAACAAATGACAGGGATAGATTAGTAACCACAGGACTGCTCAAGTTCACTCACAAAGCCATCCGTTAGTGGCCTTCTCTCTTTCTTTATGCTCCCTCTGTGTTTTTCTCTCTTCCCGTTCAGCCTTTTTTGTCCTGCAGAGCTGTACAATGCCCTTAGCTGTATTAGAAACTAACATAAAAGTGAAGCAAGAGATGAGTTGTTTTATCTTTGACACTGTGAGATAAAAAATCACCTCTTGATTGTGTGTAATTTAAAGAACAGCCTCCCTGAAGGAGGAAGATGCATTTGTATCAACACTACACTGTTACACATTAGAACTGAATGCAACTACCACAGCTTCATGTACAGTGCATTCCCATTGAAACATGTGGTACACGTGCCCCCTCTAGAGGTTCACACGCAACACTGCAGCTCCAGTTTTTCACCAACTGACACAGGATGTAAAACTCCACACTGTGCTGTTTAGAGATAACACACATTTGTGTGTGTGAGTGTGTGTGTGTGTGTGTGTGTGTGTGTGTGTGTGTGTGTGTGTTGTTCATGTATAATGCTAGTGAATATTGTCGTGGTACTAAGCTGAATATGAATTCAGGAAGACTATGACACCAACAGGATTGAATCGACAATAGGAAATAAAAGGCTAATAAATTGTGATTTTTAAACTCTGCATATAGCTTCTTGTATTGCTACAATATAACATAGCATACATGTATGTAAAATAAGAATGAGTGGGCTTAATCTGTCAGTATATCTTTAAAGGTATACATCACTTCTCTGTTAAAATGTCTTAAAATGACTACACTTGGGTTATTATTTCATCTAGTTGTGTTGCTGTATTTGTATTCTATGTATAGTATTGTACTTACATTACCCAAATGTTTCCAATCGTTATGAAACTCAGAGAAATCCTCAATCTCACAGTCTGTCACAAAATTGACATTTTTATCCCGTTTTAAGACAAATTTTAGTCTTTGGGAGTCTGGATCTTAAGTTATCACACTAAAATAATTGTTAACGGCAGCTCAGCTCACAGCATTCTCCAGAACGTCTTGTGTGCAGTTGGATGGTGGATGAGATGTGAGCTTTCAGGCAAAACCTGTGTCCCTTGAGTGAAAATCTTCTGGCTTCCGCAGAAGATTTTCACTCAAGGGACACAGGTTTGTCCTGTGATAAACTTTATAGACTTAGTTGAATTACTTTCTGGCACAGTTTGTGAGGCAACACAAATACATGCTTAGGTTTATGAGAAAATAGCTAAAATAGAGCCTTTCACAGTGTTTTCAATTTTTCTCATTGAAGAAACACGGATTTTTAACCTGGACCTGCTTTACTCAGTGTTTTTAATCATCAGGTCCATTTGTTTTGGAGAGGAGGCCTCTGCGGATAAATCAGATCCTGGTAAACTCTTCTTGAACAACGAACACTGAAGGAATCCTAACTGGGAGGAGCGTCTTGCAGTTACCAACGGTGAACTCCCATAATCCCATACAACTTTGCAATGTAACCAAACAATGTTTTTTCTTCTTGTTTCGACTGCTGAATAGTACCTACTGTGTGTTTAATGCTTTCCATCTTGCGAAATATTCTAAAGTAACTATTTGGGATATTTTTTTGCTAACTTCTATGTATATAACATGTATGATACAGCAACATATTGGTATATATTGTGTACATGCTTGGTAACTACTTTTGACCCAACAAAATCAAACTGGGGTTTGTAACACTATTAATTTCTATACTGAACTGTGATTGAATTGATTGAGATACAGGATAATTCATTTTTAATAATGCATTTCTTCAAAGGATTTGCAAACAATGCATGTGACAGATATTTCTGACTCTGCTACCCAAAGAATTGTACTTTTCTTGGCTGATAATCAAACTAATTTGACATTTCATTTCTCATTACTATATGAATTTTGCAAAGTTAAATAGATCTGTAATTCTGAGTTTGGAGCCAGTTTAGTACTTTTCTTCATGTGATAAACAAGATATTTTGACAGGAATATATTACAGTGCTATGGCAGTCCTGTGGGAGATATTTTGCACTGTTAAAGTGAAACTATACATATGTGTGTATTTTAAGAATCTACAAAACATGCCAACTAAGACACAAGAAAAACATAAATATATTTATTTGTTGAAGCATGCCTAAAACTCCAATACAGCCAACAAAGGAGCTGAGCATTACACAGTGAAAAGGAAGTATAACTTATATTCTGTCTGTCAGTTTGTAAGTCATAAAATTTGGTCCTTGGATAACACACAAAGGAAAAAATAAAAACTAGCAGTCTCATCAAACCAGCTGAATCTGTTTCACTGTCTCTTAGCTTATCAGGTTAATTTAAAGCACTTCCAGTCTGGATATTAACACCCTTTAACAACCAAAAACCTCTACTGTGTGTTAAAATAAAAAATAAAAAGACACAGGAGAAAGCGGGGTGAGGAGTGTAACAGCTCACCAAGCTACATATTATGGATACTCCCACAAACTGCTTCAGCCAATCCACATTCTGTCAGTGCACAAGCAGACTGGGCTTTTTGTAAACATCAACTATTTAGTTTGATTTTTGTTGGCGTAGCATTACACAGGGGGTGCCGTGGTGAACGACATGCAGCCCGTTCACCGTTTCTTCGCGATGACCACACCAGCCAGCACTCCCATTAGCAGCGCCACTCCAACTAGCAGCCATCTTCTCAGCGTCTCCTGAGATCTCCTCGCCTCCGCAGCACCGCCCTGCCCAAAAATCTCAGCAAAGCAGTCCTGGAATCAAAAATTGATTCAGACAGAAAAAAAGAGACATTTTTTATGGATTCATCAGTAAATAAAAAGAATACAGCATCAAAAATCTACAGTTGTGTCCAAAAATATTGTCACTCTGCATAAAAATGCAAGTATGTGCATCATTTGAAAAATGTTTTTCACATGTAGTTACCTACAAAACTGCAAAATATCAGATAATCATTTAGCCAGTGTGCTAACTTTAAAGGGGACATGCTATTCTCATTTTCAGGTTCATACTTTTGTTTTAGGTTCCTACTAAATATGTTTACTTAATGTTCTAAAATCACTTTTTTTTTCTCATACTGTCTGTCTGAATATATATATACCTGTATTCACCCTCTCACTGAAACGCTCTCTTTGACTGCCTGTCTCTTTAAGCCCCCTCCTGAAACAGCCAATCTACTCTGATTGGTCAGTGTGTCTCTGCTCCCTGCAATTTTTTTTTTTTCTCTGCACCATCATTGCAGCCAGGGAGCAACTATGGCAGCACTGTGGCGGCACTTTCAACCTATGTATATATTATGGTTGTGACATCAAAACCTCACAGAAGTCCTGATTTCTCATTTAAAAGCACAGTTTTTGAATATAGGCTGAGTGCACTCAATATGTTATTGTTTTTAAAGTGCAAGCATACATGTTTTATTGATTTATTGATTGAGTGTTATATTGATGTTTTATTGTTATCTTAGTTCATATTATCGTTTTAATATTTTCTACTGCTATATTTCTATTTGTACAGCACTTTGGTCAACTGAAGCCATTTTAAATATGCTGTAAAAATAAACTTTGACTTTTTTGTGGATTAAGCATATTCATACTCTCACAGTATTTATATAGCACCAAGACCTGCTTTAAAATAAAATAAAAAAGGCATGGAAATATCACTTCTTACAATATGTGACCTTTAAATATGTACAGCAAGCCCAGTTCCAAAAATGTTGTGGTTTTGTTGAAAACGTAAGTAAATCTGAACATATTTCGCTAATACTTTGTGACATATGCTCAATTAAAACCAGAATATTTTATGTTCATACTGATGAACTTGTTTTTTATAAATATACTCTGAATTCATCAGATTTTGTTTTTATTTACCTTGCACACAGCATCAAAAATGTTGGAATCAGTGTTTTAATGAAAATACAGTATTTGCATATGCTTTTATATATTTTTTATAATGTTTTCAGTGAATTTCAATACACATTTTTGTCTCTTTTTGGTATCTAAGTTGAAGTAGATTGTTGAAATAAAAAAATACAAATTTTGCTTTGCAGTGGAGAAGGCTTACCAAAATGATTCTTATATTTTTTAAATCCAATGATGCACATTCAATTAGCAGAACTTTAGTTGCTTTTGGAAATTGTAAGAAATAATCAGTTAACAGATTCATGGCAGGAAAAGTGTGAAAAGCTGCAGGAATAGTTTGATGTTGTTCAGGACATTTTGACAGATTTTTTGGCGACTGTCCTGAGTGGCCTTGGACTAATTTGTGACTTCTGAGACTCCAAACGGAGTGCAGCTGCTACCCTCACTGAAAATCAATTCTTTCAGAGCCACCTTTCAAGCCTCTAGGCAGTAATTACATGTTACTCAATAAAAAGTCTTTTTTTTAAATTGTGTGACACAGTAAGAAATACACTGACCAACTTTTTTCACTCCAGATAATACCCGTACTAATCTGCTCTTTCTATTTGACATTTAAAATGTATATATCTCACTGTGTAGAACAGATACGGATCAGTACTAATGATCAGTACTGATCTGGATCTGTTCAACATGTATCTGACCCTTGACCAAGTTACAGTGCCATGAACAAAGCTGCTTGTTCAGTTCATCCCCTGCAGACTCACCCATCCTCCTTGGCTCTGGATCCACGGACTGATGTGCTCATCCAGGTACATGGTCATCCAGTCTGCGATGCGGGACACCAGCTCGCTCATATCCTTCTCTACACATTCCACACACAGCACACCACCAAAAGCGAACAGGCCCACTACACGTCCCCAGTTGACTCCGTCCTTGAACACCTCGTCCATCACACTCTTAAAGCTGTGGTAAGCTGTGTCAGGAGTGATGTCTAGCTGTGAGGAAAGGTCACTAAACGCTTGCGTGAAGAGCAGTTCAAACTCCTCTGCTGAGTCCCGAAGAGCTGCCTTTACAGCCTCTATGTCACCACCTGGGGGCGATGACATCCCCAGCTGTGCGCCTCCATCACTGCTGTTGACCAGCACGCCGTTACTAGCAACTGAGCTGACCTTGTCTCCCTCAGTCCTTCCACCAGCATCCTCTGGCCTAAGCAGAGAGGTTGGATAGTTCCTCTGAGACAGCTTGTAGCTTATGAAGAACTCCACCAGCTCTCTGTTACTGTGCGACATTATTCCCACACTGTGAACCTCCAACACACAACCAGTCTAATCAGACCCCATGGTTTCTCCTGCCATTCCTCTCAGTCTGTCAGCTGTCACATTAGAGCTTTTCTCCTTATGTGGCAGCTCGCAATAGCAGCCTGGAAGAAAAAAGTTACATTAATTCCTAGAATTAACATTTATATGCGGTATAGCATCCACTGGTGTCCATTTCTCTGTATGATATTAAAATCTATCAGGACATACTGAAACGTGCTTGAGTTTCCCAACATCAAGCCTGTCAGCCACATTATAATTGCTTGGTAATACAATTTGATGGCAGATTGATTTGAAATGATCTGAACTGTATTGGTTCACAATAAAAATGTGCTAGATTCACGTTTCAGCAACCTGCTATTAGATTTACTCTTGTACAGATATTAATGTAAACTAATGGATAACTGGGGTGGCAAAAAGAAGCATTGGTATCCTGTAGCTAACAATTAAAAAATAAGCCCTAGCTAACAAACATTAGCTAAACAGCAGCCTTGTAAGCTCAGCATTATAAAATAAATCAGCATGAAACCATCACGATGTATATGAAGCCAGATATGTGTAACCTGCCACCGCTGACAGCTCTGACTACAAGTCACGTATCAGTTTTAGCTTTATATGCTAACTAGCTGTTTATAAACAGTCCCCAGGAGACGTACCAAAAACTACAAACTACATCCATGGGACGGATATGAGGTAATCATCTTTGACAGTTAGTTATACTTACAAATGCTAAGAGGTTGTTTTCCCTCAAGGAGTGCAGCTATGGAGTTACTAAAAGCTGTTGAGAATGCAGACACAATATGGACATTTTTGCAGCTGCAGACTCTGTGGCCTGGGCTGTGATGCACGCTGGCGGTTGGCCAATTCTGCTACTGTACCAGCCAGAAGTCCCGCCTCCTCCTGCCGCCGGACCAATCAACGTCTGAGACAGGACCGGAAATTAAGGGGCCCGTGAAATGAAAGCAAAATCACTGGAAAAGCATTAGTCTCTTCTTGGTAAATGTTGCATCCACAAACCGACCTGGGCGGGCCCCAAACCTCAGCAGTCGTTTCATTTTCGTACTAGAAAAGTGTGGCACCTTAATTAAACATATAAAGTACAAAATACTGAGATATTTTAATTAATTTTGTTTTAAATTAACTTCATGGAGTCCCCTAGCTTTTAAAGTTTGTTTTTGTTTGCTTTTACTCTTGTTGTACCTCTTGTTGTAAATAAAGATGCCTTCATTTTACTTCTTTTTTTAAAGCTTTGCTTAATGTTAAAATGTGGGGAATAAAATCTTTAATAATATATAACCATTAGTTGATCATTTTGGATGTCACTTTGGATAAAAGCATCTGCTAAATTAAATTGTAAATTGTAACATTGCAAAAGACTAAAACAAGAGCATGCATTTTAAAAATGTTTAATATTTCTCTCCCTCTATTACACTACACTCAGTGATTGAACTAAGTGAGATTAAGGTTTTCTCCAATTCTATTCTTAGCTATGTTTAACTTTTACAGCTCCATTAGGATCTGTACATGTTATTAAAATGTCTGTTTTCCTAAGACCTGGTACAAAAAGATAAGTGTTACAAACTGAGTAATGGGTGAAAAGAAAAAAAAACATTTTTATTAAACAAACATATTTATTAAAACATGTATGTAAGCGATTAGCATATCCTACACGTTCTAAATGTGAATTGATAATATGATACAGTTCCTTGTCACAATTGAGGAAACAAAAACCTAGTGGGGAAATTGGCATAAACATTTCATAAATCTTGTGACAGTTTAAAGGTGAATAACACAGATTGTATGAAGAAACTAACAAAGAACAATGGCTAAAATATATACAATGTCACTTATAGGTCATATATTTATGCACTACAATGTAACTTTATTTCCGTCTTTCCAACACTGGTGACAAGGTCAACATCTGGAATTAAACAGTTTTAGTCACCTGTGCCATTTGACCAAATAAATGTGATAGGTTTTCCTTCATCTTAATTTATACACCGTTTCTCACCCAAGGCACACTGCTGAGCAGGGATACTAACAGAAAGTCATCCAAGCAGTTGCATTCTCATCTTGCAAAGGGCTCTCCTTTTCTCTTGGCAGATCGTCTGTGTTCAAATGTTTTATCTCTTCTGTTCTGTCTAGTTCAGCCTCTTCTATTCTGTTTGGTTCTGTCTCTTCTGTTCTGTCTAGTTCAGCCTCTCCTATGCTGTCCGGCTCTGTCTCTTCTGTTCTGTCTAGGTTGGCCTCTCCTATGCTGTCTGGTTCTGTCTCTTCTATGCTGTCTGGTTCTGTCGCTTCTGTTCTGTCTAGTTCGGTCTCTTCTATTCTGTTCGGTTCAGTCTCTTCTGTTCTATCTAGGTTGGCCTCTCCTATGCTGTCCGGCTCTGTTTCTTCTATGCTGTTTAGTTCGGCCTCTACTTTTCTATCCGGCTCACTCTCTTCTATTCTAACTGGTTCAGTCTCTTCTATTGCTGGCTCCTCAGATTTTGCATTCTGTTCTTGGTTTGTGTCAATGTTTCCATTCTCAGTAGGTTTATCCTCCATTTCTGGTTCACTGTCAGAGTCAATGGAAATGGTCTCTGTGCATGTACTGAGTTTTAAGGTACAGTTTAGTGTCTCACATGTCTTGTTTTGGTCTGTGCTTGGAGTGCCAGACTTGAGGCCTCCAGATCTCCCCACCGAGATGCCATCAAACTTGCTCTCCTGAAAGATCAAGTCGTGTTTAACTTTCTTCACAGCATGCATGTCGAAGCCCAGCAGCACCGATAGCTTTTTGGTGTGACATTGTCTCTCGCACATTCTTCGCTTGCTTGCAAAGTGACTAGAAATGTCAGACTTCCAGAGCCACAGACTTGCAGACAGCTTGTCCTCTTCTTGAGAAGAAAGATATGGTCTCCGGTTGAAGTAGGCCGTCAGGAAATTTTTCCTGGCCTCATACGTCTTGTGCTCATAGCTTCTTGGATCCAGAGCAAGGCCATCAGACAGATTTCCAACGCTTGTGGAGGAAATCTTTGACTCCTTGCTCAGTTTTATCTTCTTGGGATTGGACATGGCCTGTGTTGGTGGCTGCCTCTTGAGGAAGCCAGCCCCGGATGAGTTAAGTGTTAAGGCGGACTTGAAGCCTTGGCCTATCTGGCTCCTTCCAACAGCCCGGCACTGCACAAGATGCAGCGTGATTGTGGAGGCCACCATGTTGCTGGTGTACACTCCCAGGCAATGAATGCACTTGTACGTCATCTTTTTTTCCACAGGGTGCATTGTTTGGAGCACTTGATGTCGCTCTCTCAGATGCATGGCCAAAGCTTCAGAGATGGGTCCTTTGAGGATGGTGAAACACAGCGGACACAAAGTCTTCCCAACCTCAGTCTTCGGAGTCGGAGAGGAGAATCCTCTTAGAAGCGGTTCATTTTTCTTTTCGATCGATCTGGGAGAGGTTACCTTGACAAGAGCTGGAACACTATTTTGAGCAGATTGATCTTGACCATTGATGGATTCCTTCATGTTAAAGGTGAGCACAACGAGCTGTACATTACTGGACTTATCTTGTTTGATGGTGAGGTCAAAGGTTAGAGGTGATGCACCAGGGGGTCCAGTGAAGTCATCAGGATGAGCCTGAGCCGCATGCTCGATGATTCTCTCAACATTGTGGAAAGCAGAATGGCACTGTGGACAGGTGAGGCCATGGATCAGCATGTGGTTAAGCAGTGTATCGCTGGGCAGATAGCGGTTGCAAAGCAAACACTTGCTTGTGAAGTTGTGAATTTTCATGATGTACTTGGCCAGGGCCCACACTTTCTTTGCCTTGTGTGCATTCTCAAAGTGAGCATTGTAGAGGTTTTCAGGAAAAAGCTCATTGCAAACTGTACATATCTTCCACTTTTGTGTCTGCGCTGTGTTAACACCAGCAGCATTATTTTCAGCCGGGGTGCTGTTGCCTGGACCTGTGACACGCATCAGACTTGCTGCAATGGCGGACTGACTTTTAACAACAGGGGCCGCTGGCTTCAAATAACCAATTACCGGTGCTTGTGCTATTGGCTCAGTTCTAACTGTATGACCCCTGCTAACAACCAGAGGAGCCTTGTGAGAAGCAGCCGGGATGGATTGAGGCCTGGAGACAAGAATATTAGCATGTCCAATCATGGTGGTTACTTGAGCCCCAATGCGCTCGTGGTACTCTACAACATGCTGAACTAGAGCCTCATAGCTACGAGTGGAAAACTGACAGCGTTTGCAGAGGATGTTGTTGCCGTTGACAGAATTAGCACCATTTTTAACAGATGATTCAGAAACCATACCGAGATATGGTGAGACAATATGCTGAAAATGTTCCCTGTAGATGTGCCTTCTCACAACATTGTAGAGTGTGTCTCGGAATGTGCATTTTTTGCAAAAGTACATTGCCTTCTCCACACCATCACCCTGTCTGAACCTATCAAGATATGCTTTGTCGTTTTTTCCCAGTGCAGTTCCCTGTGAAGTCCCATAATTCTGCCGTGCTGAACTGGGCATGTGGAATATTTTAACATGTGTCTCCAAAGTCCTCTTGTTTGCAGTGAACGTACAGTATGGACAGTTGAGCAGAATTTTACTGTCAAATATTTTCCTGTGTACATTGCGGAAGTGATTCTTGTAGCCTGAGTAGTATTTGGAAGAAAATGGGCATTCCGTGCAGCAAAATGGCTTGGATCTGTATTCCTGAAAGATATCAGGGGAGAAACAATGGTATTAAAACAAATATTATGAATTGTGCATCAGCATTTGAAAGGATATTTGACCCAAAAGATTTACCTGCGGTTTAGAGTACGATGGATCCCATGTGCAGATATCAAGGCAAAGACTACCTTTTACAAATTGCTCATTAGGGCAAAACTCTTTGAATTCCTGTGGAAAGATTTAACAGGATCAAGACATATCTGTTATAATAGATCATAAGTTTTAGTTTACATAAAATTGGGCACTTGTGCATACCACACTTTGTAATTCTTAGCCATATTGGCTTTGGTCAAATTCTGCTAAATTGGCATGTATTTAAGTTGCCTTTAATCATCCTCATAATCGACAAAAAATATTTTATAAAAAGACATGTAGGACTGTCACAGAGATATCAAGTAATACACAACTACAGCTGTTAAATGACATGAATGAAAATCCTCTACAAGCTCTATAATAAGATATGTTTCTCAATGCAATTAATAGTTTATAATCACATGCAAATAAACTCACCTCTGCTGCCTCCTTGCAGTACTCCAGTCCAATGTCTCCAAGGGCTTTTTTCACCTGTTTCCTAGCTCTCCTGATCCTTGTAAGGTTATTCACTGGAAGCTGATACATCTCTCCTGAAAAACAAACGCTGATTTTTAGTTTGAGGCAGGCCTAATTTTAAGCCAAATCCCAGTAAACTGTTCACCAAGTTGAAAAATGTAACACTGGAGTTCAATCAATAATTACGAACATCATAAAAGACCAACTCCATAAACCGGCGAGACGCCCTTTCAGCGCTGGCATCCATTCAATCAATCACTGCATTTACTGGTGATGGCTGGGTTACCTTTCAATACTTTATTCAGGGGCCCAGCACATTTTTAGCGGGTAAACCTAAAGTTAGCTTTCATCACTGGCTAAGTGCTGGTTCATTTTGACATACTGTAAAAGAGCAGATCTGTAACCTTTATTGTGCCACTGTGTCCAGCACTTTTTGCAATCAGAGTTTTACAGTTCATGTGTTGTTAGCATTGCGGGCTAGCGTTAGCCAACATTAGCTGTGTTACCCGCTCCTGTCGGCTTGATCACCTAACGCTACTCAGCTAGCACAGACGCTAGCGCTGCATAGCCGGCGACCGTCATATATTCCTTCATTTACAATGACGAACTCAGTCGATGCACTTCACTCACCTTGTGTAACGTCTCGGTGGTAGCTCTACAGTGGCTGCCTCACTTCATAAATGGCTAACAATGAGGATAAAAGGCTGCCGGGACGTGCAGACTGATGGTGATGGTCGCTCTCCTCAAAGCCGGTGCTGATGCTCTGCTCCACACAGCCAGCTAACTGAGCTAGCTAGTTAGCTATCACATTGGCTTTTGCTGCAGCTGCTAGCTACCCGGGGGGACGAGAGAAAGGACAGAGTGGTGCACATCTCATGAAAACGGTACACTCCAAAAATGATGACTGCCAAGACCACTAAGTGTCCTGTAAGCAAGCCTTGTAGTGCACCGGTGGTCGGGCCAGCCTGTTAGCTAACGTTATATATTCCAAGGGAGCCAACTCTCAATCCAAAATGGCGACGACAAAAAGACGGAAGTCGTAGCGGGGAGCTGGGCAGGAGCTTTATGGCCAAAAGTTAGAAGTAATTGTGTTAATACAGTGTTTTATTTCCAGTCATAAGATGCTTACATTTATTGCTCAGGAATTCAGGTTAAAGAAAACACCACAGCCACTGTAGTGTAATCTACTCTTGATGCCTGCAACCATTAAACATATTCAAATTACTCCTACAAATGAGACAAGGGTATGAGCCCTGCCCATAACCGTCTGTAATTGTAATATATATATATATATATATATATATATATATATATATATATATACACACACACACACACATTTCATGATATTGCATTTAATTTCCAGCACATGCAGCAAGGCCGGCTCTACGCTGGGGCAAGACGGGGCCGAGCCCCCTTAAATAAATGTCTTGCCCCCTCAAATCAAAATTTTAGAAGTTGAGAAAGCACATTTTAATATACTCACAAATTAATATACATTACAATTTGACAAAATTATCTGCAATAGCGGAAAATTCGCCGAAAAAGGGACACACGTTACACAATTGTTGGTTGAAATCTGGAAGGATGTTTTATTTTATTTTTATTTTTCAGTTTCCCCCCTGAGGGATTTCCACCTTATTGTGGTCAGGGGGTTTGCTTGCCTCAGTGACCTTAAGAGCTATACCAGCAGGAGCTTAGTCTTCGGGTGGGACACCCAAGTTGGACAGGTCTGAAGACCCCTTTCAATGAAGAATGCATCAGGAGGAGGAGTCAATCAGCTGGCAGCCAGGAAAGGAGCGCTGATATGCAACGCCATGCTCCTCTCTTAGCTGCAGAATAGAGTCCTTGTCCCCTATGAGACTTAAGAAACAGATGCAAAAACACAGATCAGATGAGCACTTTTTAAAAGTGCCAGAAGGAGAATTTCAGCAACCACAGTTAACAAAATATATCTGACAGTTTCACTGTGTGTGAAATTTTAACCCTAGCCTGTCAAGTATATTTGTGTGTTTGTGATCATGACTGTGGCTGACAGTACACTTTACGGTCAATCCCAGTAGACAACGAACAGCAGCTCTTACTGTTCATAGAGTCGCTGTCCTCGCATGAAGATTTTCACCTCTGTATTGAATGGAAATGTGCCGTCATCCTTGCGGAAACGATACAGCAGTTTGGCATCCTTCAATTTTGGACTCTTATCACAGACTAAGAAAAGGCAAATACAGTTTCTTGTAAGTTTAAAAATTAGTGGCTCTCTAATTAAAGCTACAACTAGTAAAGTGCACTCAGTAGATGAGACTGCCCTACATAGCATAAATCAGATCAATCCAAACTCCGCTTAGAAAACAAGCATTTTAAAAGTTGTTTGCTTGTTGTCGAGCTGAAGCTTGGATTCAGACTCTCACAACCTGGCCATGGTTGATGACAGAAAGTAACGTTAATGGGGACATTGTTTACACTGGTGCATCAAAAAAAAAGTACAAAAATGTAATTCTGCCGTCAATCTCACAGGGCATCACAATGAAAAGCTTGAAGTGCCATAATGCACAGAGATGCAAATGTGCTGCATTGGCCAAAATGTGGCCTGCAACAGACAAGGTAAGGTTTGTTTTTAGCTTAGCTGATTGCTGGAAATGTCTTGTTTAACTGAAGCAGTTGTTAATGATTTGCAACCCCTTGCGGCTGGTTAAGAGGAGTTAGGAGTCAGCAATTATGATATAAAACAGTCAATGAAAAAGGTTTATCAAACATTTTCAATCATCACAACCATGATAGATCATTGACCATACAGTCATAAATCTGCTTAACAAATCTAAGGTTTGTTTTGTCCAGTAGTATGAGATAGTAGCTGCAGACAGACTGATGAGTGGACACACCCACACACACACACACACACACACACACACACACACACAGCTAAATGCATGATCCCCTTGCTGAAACTTGTGTTGTTGCTTCCTTCTCACCGTGGTGAACGATGTCATGATCCATGAGGTGCTGCATGAGGCAGACGGCTGTTGCTCGATCTGGAGCTTCTTTATGGCTCACAAGCCAGTCTATAAGCTCCTGTGCCACAAAGCAGTTAGGATAAGTGCGCAGGTGGTAGCGTCGGTCCTTGATCAGTTTTCCATCGTGAAGTCTCAACCTTGAAATTAAAGGCAAATCAGCCATGTGTTTAACTTTAAACCTTAAGTCTTCTATGAGACAAACATATTTCCCCTCCCTCTCTCATACCTGAGTTGTTCTCCAGCAATCATCACTTCTCCTTTATGTTGTCTGGACATGGCTTTTCTCCTAACGCTACTTGTTCGCTCCATGTTTGTTAGAAGTGGACTGGAAGGTAAGTGAAGCTAACTCTTAGTTATGGTCCTTTGTGTTTACAAAATAGCCATTGAAACACACCGAACCCCAATGGCCATGTGGGAAAGATGTTGTGTATACAAAAAGAAAGGGAGACAAAGACACGGTACATTTCTGCCAGGATGACACAGACAGAATGCATCCACCTAAAGAAAACTGTCCCGTGTCATTTATACTTTCTCTTATCCTTTCTTAAGGATGGCTATCACTAGTTTTCTTGGTGGTGGTTTTTATCACTGCATAGGACATCTTTGTCTGGTCCAGTAGTCACAGTTTTTAAGTATTTTTAGAGAAACAAGTGAAGAAGTGCCTCTTGATATCCACATGATAACCCCTTGCTAATTGCCTTCATGGTGTGCAAATCGGCCAGCTACAGCCAGTTAACAGCTGTTGTGATGCAGACTGTTTTGCAACACAAGATCTGGAGTGTTTGGGGTGTCTATGAATGTTGCATTCTCTTAAAAGACACACTGTTATGTATCAGCCTCTTAGAATTGCGTGAACTCGAATTAAGCCAAATTTTAAATGTCGTCATGGTTGTCTGGCATCAAAATATTGTGATAGTGACGTTGCTGGTCTTCTATTAAATGTGGTTTCTGTACCGATACACAGTTATGACACAGTGCACAGTCCACAAAGTGGGCCTCGGCATGTGAAAGCATCCAGCCTCTCAGACAGCATATTAATCCTGCCAGAGTTAAACCTAAACTAAATTTAGCCCCAGTCTTAACCACCTTTAAAGTAGCTACATGATCGGCGGAGTTTGTACATGGGTTGGCACACAGAATAAGTATCAAGTTAATATTCTTGTCTTTGTATTGATCTCAGCTTTTGGATGGGAATGAAGTGATGCCTTGTTTCGAAGAGCTTTTAAGATAGATATTAAATGCTTTAAGGAGGTTGTTTTATTTTTGTATTTTGTGGTGACATATGACCAGCTGGTGCAGTGTCAGCTGGTGATGTTACACCATGCACTGTCCCCCTGACATTAATGCTATGTGTCCCTTCAGCCATCGTTGCTTAGTCACACTGTCTCCTCTTTTCCTTTATTCCCAGCAACTCAAACTGACTTAAAACAATGCCCCTGCGTTCTTGGACAGTGCTTTCTATTGGTTTTGGCTTGAATCCTCTATCATCTATTCAGAGAGACTTCACTATCTTCAGAGTAAGCACTGCCTGAGAGGGTCACTTTAGGGCACGAACGTCGCTTAACCCTTTGATATCTGGTGCAGCTGTGTCACCTCTAGGCATCGTGAGGAGTGAAATCCCCAAATCATCCTGGAACTTGTCCATTTATACCTGCCGCTGTAAAAAATGTTTTATTTAAGTAAATGAATGAAAGGAAAAGAGATAGCTGACTCCGTAGCTACATACACACTTCCATCTGCTCCATAAAAAAACCTGATGTGCTTAAATATTCCTGATCATGCAAAAAAAAGTTGGAACCCTGTGAAAATCATTTAAAAAAATAAAAATTAAAAAAATAAACAGAATGCAATGATATGCAAATCCTTTTCCACCTACATTAACTTGAATACAGTATAAAGACAAGATGTCCAACTGTGAACATCTTGTTTTTTGTAAATGTATACTGTAGATTTTGGATTGGCTGCACTCTGTTTTTAAATGAAGGTTTACACAGTATCCCAACTTTTGCAGTCACGGTTGTACATAACTGAGAAATCATACAAACATGATGAATCATCATATTGAGTTATCACCACGCCTTAAGTCCTACATGAAAATAAACCAGAATTGAACATGGAAACTGAACAGGAGGGATGCAGCCTGTAAATGTCCCTGAAACAAAACAAAACCCAACAGCAAAAAACATGGACACTCACAACATAAAGCTCTGTGATATGATAATGTTTTTTGAAATGTTGTCATATCATTACTACACTAACAGCACAAATGTTTTCCCTGAAATCAAGCCATCAACAAACATTCAGTTTGCTGTAAAACATGAGCCTCAGTTTACCTGCCACAGAAACACCATCGCTTCCTCTTGCAGTTATGCATCCTGTGATGTTTCAGACCTCAGAGCTAAAAGTAGATCTTGAGATTGGGTCTTCTGCAGTGCAGGCTAGTCGCCACAAGATGTCAGTATTTTCCTGTGTACTAGCTGAAGAGCACAGAGAGCACAATGGTGTCAAATGATTTGTCTTGCAGCCTTTTTGTTGTTCAAGTGAAATTAAACAGTAGTAACAACAATTTATAAATCACCACAAATTTAGACTAAAATGTAAACCAAATTAAGACAGAAAGAAAATTCTAAATTAAAAATTCTAATTAGTTTTTATGTGAAATCTGAAATAGTGATCCTTATGTAGTGTTGAGCAGTTTGATAAACAATAAAGCACTGCATAGACTATCCATAGTGTGTATTTATTTGGCCTTATGCACACTGTGATAAATCTAAACACTCCAGTGGGATAAACAAGTCTCGGTTTAAAATGGAGGACAAGTAAAACATGGGGGGGAAACATATTGCAGAAGATAATGTGCAGGCATTTATAGGTTTCGGTCAAATGATCATCACGAAGAGCTCGTGGGGACAGACTCACAGCAGCTTTTATGCAAATAAGCGTGCTCAGCGTGTTTTCATTGGAGAGGAGCGCGGAGGTGTAGCCTGGAAGGCGTGACATCATGCCAATGCAGCTTTATGAAGAAAGTGCGCTTCTCTTGAGCAGGCAGAGGTGCGTCCAGTCCGCTGGCATCAGTGGACGGAAGCCGAACACGCTGCAGAATCACTTCGCACTGAGTTTTCAGAAGGTGGGGGGCTTTTACGCACGCGTGTGTTTTTCCCTTCTGAGCTGAAATCAAAGTTTGGAATTACTGCGATTTTTTTCGAAAGTAAGCGCGCTTTCGCTGACTGTATGAAATAGCTTTGGACATTCGGAGCTCTTTGAAGAGACCAGCTTGCCGTTGAATATGTCCGCTGAGGCGCACTCACATTTGGGACTGCAGAAAAACCCCATGGATTTCGTCAGTGACTTCGACTTGATGAAGTTCGGCGTGAAGAAGGAGACGATGCAGGGGATGGACCGCTCCTTCATTGGGCCGTGCAGCCAGCTCCAGAGACCTGACTCCGTCTCCTCCACCCCCGGCAGCACACCTTGTAACTCGGTACCCTCGTCACCAAACCTCAACCCCAACGAGCAGAGAAATAACCCCGGGGGCG
This sequence comes from Centropristis striata, assembly GCF_030273125.1. Lineage (NCBI taxonomy): Eukaryota > Metazoa > Chordata > Actinopteri > Perciformes > Serranidae > Centropristis > Centropristis striata. Next base: position 18,926,367 of record NC_081519.1, on the reverse strand, counting down.
AGCCGTTCTGGATACCCAACAACGGGGGTTACCCTCAGCAGATGTACCCGCAAGCTTTTGGTTTGACACCCGAGGACGCAATGGAGGCCCTGATCGGCGCCACGGCGCAGCAGGGACACCCCTCCGTGCCCCACGGTCACCATCAGCCACCTTTCCAAGCTGAATACGACGGGTACGGCCACCTCACCGAGCCTGTGCAGCACTACCCGGGGCTCCCGGGTCACCCCGACATGCAAGGCATCCCCAGCAGTCACTGCCAAGACCCCTATCTCAAAGATGACATGGGGTCCCCTCAGTCTCCGGAGGAGCAGCTGGTCCTCGGTGCGCACCAGCAGCACAGCCGCCACGACAGGCGATCCAACGCCGACAGCGACCTCTCAGACGACCAGCTGGTGTCCATGTCCGTCAGGGAGCTCAATCGGCTCCTCAGAGGCCTGGGCAAGGACGAAGTGATGCGTCTGAAGCAGAAGCGCCGGACCCTGAAAAACAGAGGTTACGCACAGTCCTGCCGCTACAAGCGCGTCCAGCAGAAACACGTTTTGGAGCACGAAAAGACCAACCTGGTGTCACAGGTATAGCAGCTGAAACACGAACTGAACAGGCTGATGCGGGAGAGGGATGCATACAAACTTAAATGTGAGAAACTGTCCGGTGCAAACTGTTACCACGAAACTGGCTCCACCAGTGACAACCCTTCCTCACCCGAGTATTTAATGTGAGTTTGTTAATTTCAAGCAGAACTGATTCTTTTCCATGGGGAGGCATAATGTCGACAGCTCACCTCGCTCTTTAACAAACAGGCCCATGGATGCATCAAGTTGTAATTAATGTTGGACATGAGGATCTCACTCAAATCATTGTAATAAAGACAACTAGGCAACAAGTTATGAATGGAAAACAATGAAGCATGCATGCAGGACATGTATGAGATGTTTTTATTTTACAAAGGCCTATCTGTAGTCTGAAAGGAGATACTTGAAATCAGAGAATATTCCCTTTTTATTAATAGACAACTTTAATGCTTCAGTTACTCCTCAATCTTCATTTTGGTGATTTTTATTGCTTTGCTTAGGTTTTTTTTCTTTCTTTGTTGTTGTTTTTTTTTTTAGCTCAAATTATATTTTGTGTTTATGCTTCCTTAAAATAGAAAACATACTGAACGGAATTATGCTAACAAATGACATTTCTATTATTTTTATGAAGCTGATTCTGCTGGACAGATGTGTTCCTTATTTGCTTCTCTTTTTAAGATAATATATGATTATGCAAATTGTTTTTCATCCACTATGTTTTTAATTTGCTATGGATCAATAAACCTATTGTGACTTTTTAAAAGTGTGTCTGATCTGCTGATGGATTTACTATCCTACAAAAACCTTTCCGCACTGTAAATTATTAAGGCTCCCTCACATGCACGAAAGTTTTTAATACACCAAAAGTATAACTTTTTTTTAAATTGCTAAATCCACAAAAGGAGATAAATCCAATACAACATCTGCGCACACCACATAAGATTATGCTATTGAAGTCTTACAGACAGTATAAAATAATTAAATCCTGTTTGGGACAATGTGTAAACATAAATTTAAAAAAATCAGAATTTAGAGTATATTTTCAAAAATAAAAGTTTATCAGTTTAAGCATAAAATAAATTGTCCTTATACAGTTTTCAATGGAAAAGATGTCAAAAAGGTACGTCCCAACTTTTTTGGGCTAAATGTGAAAGTAAATTGACTCATTATGCAGAATTGATTCTGAGACTACAAGCACAAAAAAATGTGCCCCCACTATACGTTTATACTCTAAAATAACATTATGACTACTTACATTTTTAAACTAAACTTAAATCAAGAAGTCATGTTACTTCATCATCATGTTATAATGATTATCACTATATGACAGCGAGAGGAAGGAGCCCAGTAATGGTGGCAGCGTTGTGTATCTGTTGGTGAATGAAAGGACGAGTGGCTTTCTCTCCTTCCGTGACCTTTGCCCTTCATGGAGTGCTGCTTCCTGTGGGACCCCAGCATGTGAGAGCACCGGGGGCTGACTGGCAGGGGCTGTGGGGCACAGATAAAATGGAGTGGAAATCAGGCTTCCCCTCTGCTCTCTTCCTCAGACAAACAGATCACCTCTGCATTCATTAACAGAGGAAGAGAGGAACAACAACCGCGGCTCCGCTCCGCGCTCCTCTGCTCGGCTCCGGAGGAATTTTTTTTTTTTTTTTTTTTGTCCTGTTACATTTTGAAAACCTCGAACAAATTTCCTGACAACAGATCAGTCTCAGTTCAGGACTACAATAATATTTGGATGACCGTAATAGCTCCAAGGCCACTGTGATAATGCGTGATAAGTGGTCACATTGTAAAGTGAGTTTATAACCTCTGTGATGGCCTGCATGCTGAACATCTTGGACAGTTTCTCACTGTCAGACGACACTTTCTCACTGTTCCCCCCTTGTGAGAGTTCAGCTGGGCAGGTGGCTCTGTTAATGGCAGCACCCTTTAGCCTGCAAACCAGGTTCTCTTTTCATGTGTGACCCCTGACAGTTTTGACCCCCCCACTCCTCCCTCTGTTGAAGGGAAAGCAGCTCTAAAATCACACCACAGGTGCAAAAACACTTTCCTTCTGAAAACAGGCCGAATCCCTGAAGGTTGCCTCGCTGCACCGGGAGTACGTGACGTAGACGAGTATGTTTGTTCGCTTTACATCAAGGATGTAGCAGAAAATAACCAGATGGTTGTGGCGATGAATAATGCTCCTCTATATTTTAATGTTATTTGGAAAGGGCTCATTAATCAGTGGCTCTTATATACGGCGTGAAGCTTTGTTTACAGGCACAGTTTAATTTTCTTCTATTTTAAAAGTGTACTCGTAAATATACCCATTAACAGTAAACCTACTCAGATGTCTGCTGTGCAGAAAGTAAAACTCACCGTCAGTTATTATTGAAGGTTTTCTTATTAAATTAGTTTGGTTACATTTTTTGGTTCATTTATCTTTTTGTCTTTTTTGACACTTTCTGTTGAAAAGTGGTGAGAGCATAAGGGCTCAGGTGAAAAGAGATTTTTTTAAATGGTCTTCAACATTTGCGTGTGATTTTGGACAGTGTAACAGATGATCAGTATGAGGTAGATCACAGTAGATAAACTATTAATACAAAAATTGCACAACTGCACATCAAAAGGGTATAGCCGAGGCCACTACAGAGTAGAGCTGCTGTTGATGATTATTTTCATTATCGATTAATATGCCAATTAATCATTTGGTCTATAAAATGTCAGAGAATAGTAAAAAAAAAAATGTCCCAGTTTCTCAAAGTCCAAGCATATGCCTTAAAGCATATTTTTGTCAGTCCAAAATACAAAAGATATTCAGTTTAATATAATATAAAACAGAGAAAATATGGGGTTATTTTTGTGTCTTTATTATGCAATCAAATAGAATAGGATTGAGAGCAAAAATATCAACACTGCAAAATATTAAATATAGTATTTGACTTAATTGAAAGTAAAATAATTGATTTAAAAAAGCAAAATTGTCCATAATGCAAGCAAAACAAAAATATTTAATATGCATTAATATGTTTTAAATCACACATTAATTTACAGTTGAACATTATTTAATTGCAGTGTCAATAGGTCTGCTCTCAAATATTTAGTTTTTATTGTGGTGAGGAAATTTTTCCCCTTAAATCTATTCTGTTTATTTTTATAAAAAGACACAAAAGTAATCGCATAAGCGAAGCAGGAAATCTCCATATCTGAGAAGCTTAAAAAAGGAAAAATGTCTTTAATGATTAATCAATTATCAAAATAGTTGGTGATTAGTTTTTCTGTTGATTGACTAATTTTACCTAATTGATTGGTTGATTTGTTGTTACAGATTCGACAAAACAAAGCTGTTTCCATACCCATCACACCCACAGCCGCAGCTGATGGCCGATGCACGTTTTAGCCTGAGTAGGTCTGGGGGGGATTTTTTTTCCTCTTCAGCTTATGTTGCTTTATGTTGTTTTTTGAATTTGTTTCTTCTATATTTACATTGCATTGTTAACCTCTTATTTTGCAAATAAATGTTAAAGTACCATTTTACATTTCTTGGTGCAAGCTATTTTTCAAAACATTTTCAACAGATTTAGCAGAAATAGTGGTGGGGACAAAATCAGCCATTTCAGAAAGTGGTAGGGACATGTAATGTAATTTGTAAATTACATAATGAGGTGAAATATTAAACCACTGAGTACATGAACTAAAACCACTGGAAAATTCTACAGCATTTCAGACGAACTACCTTAAATGTGAGTGTATTATGCGCATGCAGTAGTGGAGAAAATGGAGTGCAAGGTATGCATATATTCTTGCATGTATTTTACATTGCATGTAATTTAGTAGGTGTGGTTTTTCAAACAGTGCACTTCTTTGTTCGTTGTGGTATGTTTGCGCACTTCCATGTATCACATGAGGATTTCTAAGCAACAGCGCAATAGTACAGTAGAAGTGTTGGCGAGGAGAGCGGTTTGTGGTACTGTGTGACAGTGTGCAGGGTGCCATTGTAGAAACGATTAGCCAGCTCTTTTCCCTCGCATGTGATAGGCTGGTGGGCCTGATGTGGGAGCCTCACACTACCCCCCCTTTCCTCCTCTTCCACCTCCTCCTCCTCCCCGCCACCAACACCCCGAGCCCACAGCGCCTGAGGCTGGCTACTGAGTCAGCAGGAGGGAAAGGTGTCTGCACGGCTGTGGCATCAGAACAAGAGAGAAAGCAAAATAGCTGGAGAAGGATAAAGAGCAGCGAAAACGATTTAGAACAGACATGCTTGCGTTTTTTAAAAAACAGATGGAGAGGAGGAACGAGTGCGCGGAAAATGATGAAGCAGGTTAAAGAGGAAGCATCATCATCTCCTAAATTATTTCAAAATCTCTTCTGCAGAGGCCATTTTTTATTCCAGAGTGACTCAGATGTCCATTATGGATGTAACTATGACACACTTTTAACACAACGAATAACGGCTATAGATTGCTGGTGTTCAGTTAAAACACTCAAACGTGTCCGTCAGAATCTGTTAAACGCAGCGCCAGCCTCTTGGCTGGGGTTTGCCAAGGCCTGGCTGCATCTCAGACAGCGGACACAGACACAGGAATGCTGCAGATACTCACCATTGTGTGGGGAGAGGCAGAGGAATGCAGGCTGCCAGGCTACGTACACTGTCACCAATGAACACAGCCAGAGGCCTCGAGCCATGAGGGAAGGCCGGGGCCAACAGACCCCACAGTCAAACATCACTCACCACTTCCATCTGTGATATCATACCCATCTTCTCTGTAAAGTGTCAGTTCGGCCCGGCTTGACTGTCTAAACACTGAGTATCTTGATGCAGAGCTGCTGACTGTCAGAGATTAGATACAAAACAGCCCTTCAAATAAGAATTAGTCGACCTACTGTGTAAATATTCGTTCATTTCAAACAAACCCTCTTTAATCAGTGAATTCTGAATCCACAGTAATGATTGTCACTAATCTTTTGTGGCTAAATGTCAACTGACCAGACATTTGACCCCCAATAACAGGCCGTTTCCAGCCTCAGCCAGTTCTTTCAGCGGTTGTTTTGCAACAGTAAAAGGCTCACACTGGTGATCAAGAGTGGCTTCACGTGAAGTGCAGAGCAGAGATTGGGATGGAGGACAGGATGGACGAGGGGGCTTCCTCTTTCACTTCCTATATAAGGGTCCAGTCAAGTGACTCTTTGTGAGAGTGGTAGGTTGTATGTCGCAGGAAAACGCAGCTTCGGCGGCTGTGGTTTCCGTTCAGGATGTCCAGTCGTTTCTGCGCACAGTTGTGACACTGTGAATCATGCAGCGATCACACACGCACACAGACGTCTCCATGGACATGGCACACATACACACGCAGACATGTCTGTGCAATGCAGACGATCATGTGTGTGTATGCACTTTCTTGCTCTCTCACACAGAGGCATGTATTTTTAATAAAATCATATGATTGTGACTTTTTTTTGTTTGCCTTAGCTTCTGTCTGAACTATGAATGTTTTTTTTTTTCAATGTTGCCACATCCTGAAAGATTCCACAGTAATTATGATTGTACTACTGGTAATGACTTAGGTTATCACATGATGGGCTCTACAGACTGGATTAATGTGTAGCCTCAGAACTACAATAAAGCTTGCTTTTTTATTGACTGTAATAAGGCACCTGTGGACGTTGTGTTCAGCGTGTTTGTGCATGAACTCCTGGGGATCGGATAGGACGCCGATTCGATAAAGTGCTTGTCACGTTTCAGTGGACACCACTGACAGAAGTGTGACAAAGTCCCGTCACATTACAGACCCTGGACTTTGGTTAGCGAGCAAAGGGTGAACCACTGTATGTAATGATTATACAGGTTCCTCCCAGCGTGACAGAAACATTATAAAACATTCTGAGCCTGTTAACAGAGGTGAAAAACAGGTATGTGCATCTGATGTGAAAGCGACTAATCATTTTAAACACATTCCAATAGCCGCACCCTCATCACCTTGACTTTTTTTTTCCAAGGAGGTATATGCAGAATATTCTCCTTTTTCATGAGTGACTTTGCAGTTTTGCAGCAAAAATAAAAGGCCAAAGGAAGAGTCATTAAAAAGAAGAGAAGGAATCTCTTTTCCTTTCATTCCCTGCTAGGATTTCCTGTTCTGTTTTATGGGGGTCATGCAGCTGGCAGGCGCCCTCCTGTTTCTGTCCATTATGATGACAGGCGTCCATTAGTGCACAGTAGAAACACGAGAGGTTAACTCAGGCCCCCCCTCCCCTCCCCTACAGGCTCTTCCCTTTCCCCAGCCCCGGGGCCACCAGTATACAACCTACCTATCTATAGGGCAGATAATTGTGGCTCTCAGTTGCTGTTGGCAAAGCTTCTCTGATTAAGGGTCAGCTCCTGCTCAGACACCAGCGTGTGCACCCTGGTGAGGTAAACACAACCGGGAAAGCAGGTCCAGCCCTCGGGGACCATATTATGTCTCTGGTATATAACAAACTCGCATCCAGGAAAAGTAAGGTTGGGACTGGTTTTGAGAAGAGCACAGCAGATGAGAAAATAAACTGTTCTGGCTGCTGTTAGGAAATGAAATGACAAAACAGAGATAGGTCATTTTGTGTTTTTGGGACTGTGTTACTGTGCAGGCTGTACTCATCTACTGTTTGAAGGTATATAAAAATAATGCACTCGGTGGAAACCCACGTTATTGTAAGCCACGAGACGAATAGTGGTCATATGATAGAGCAGAGCATTAAGTGAGGTGATGAGCATAGATTGTATAAAATATAGACATAGCTTCTGGGACGTCACCCAGTTTGCAAAGAGCTGAAATTAAGCTTAAAATGGGTGGCAGTGCCTGATTCTCGGCTAATCCAAAAAAGGGGCAAAGAGGTGGAGCGGGGGTGAGCTGAGGTGGGCTCAATGCAAGGGCAAGCCATTTATGAGCCATTTATTAATATAAATGAAACAAGCGAATTATGCAAAGATTATGGAAATTAGCTGTAGAGATTTAAATTGTTTTTCTATGATGGTGAAAACATGTTTATTTCTGCTGTAAAGTGGGGTATTTTAACATGGGGATCTATAGTGATTGACTCACTTTTGGAGGCAGCCTCAAGTGGCCATTCAAAGAATTTTAGCACTTCTGCATTGGCCTCACTTTGTTCTACTGCACCTTCCATGTCACCTACGTGACCCATCCAGTAGTTACATACAGAAGTAGTTATTTTACATAAACCCTGTTCATTTTTCCCCAACCAGATCTGCAGAAAAATCTGGATCAGGTTTAGTTTGTTAGTATTCTAAAGAAAAAAGTAAGATATTTCCAGACTTAAAGGATGAGAAAAGTAGTCATGAAAAAAAGATGATGGGGTTTGAAATCAAAACTACAGTTGTCACTGAGTATGTACCATTCAACACCCTACTTCATAAGTTCCTGCGGGTGTCACTGACATGAGAAAATGGCAGCGGTGTCATACGTTCTAGTAAAGTCTAACAGGCCTCCTTGGAATTGGGTGTGTCACTCTCCCACTAGTGTGTCATGTTAACATCTCCGTTGTGTCATAACTCTTCTCTCATGTTTCTCAGAAGCACTATGCTGCACTTAAAGCCATATAATTTTATACTTTAGCTGATTTTAGCGCAGCCGTATCCGTCTCTTCGTCTTCTACGCAGCTGGAGGACTTGGCACTACAGTGTTCACACGCCCATTCTTTGATTCTCTGGCCATCTTTGTCATCGTGTGCGATGTTAAGCCTCCGCTAAAACAACTGAGTAACAACCATCTGTGTGCTGTGGTTGGGCTGTCAGGGAGAGAAGCTTGTGATTGGCCAGCACAAAGCTTTTAAGGGATCTATTTAAGGGGACGCAGGCCTTTATACTACAGTGAACCCATGTACTTGTTTGCTCTTTCTGTGGTCAAGATACAGGAAGTACTTTGTTCTGGGATTTAACGGCAGAAAAAAAGAAGCTCCAACTTCTCAAAAGAATTAAATGAAAGGTTACAAGTAAACAACAGTGTGGAGAGGGTGTGATATGAATTCCCACTGAATTATTTTGACAGACTTCATTTGTTTGAAACCGCAGACAGTCACTTAAATCAGTCTTGATTGTTGCAAACGGATATTAAATTCTCACGGTTTCATGCAAATGATGAACTTTGAGAAATACTAATGTTTTTTTATAGAATTATTATATTATGGATCATTTAGGGAACCAGCCCTGCATTAACTAATTATTTGGCCAATTACAATGAGAAAAAACAAACTGTAAACACAAGGTGTATTTTATCACCATTTTAAGGAGTTTAGTTTGATCTTTTTGTCAAATCTGATCTGACTACACAATGTTGGAACAGACATCAGGGCTGTGGATATGCTACACACCTTCTGTCACAGACTGAAAACTCCTCTGTTCAGACTGCAACTTGACCCATAAAATAAATAAATAAGTATCTTTTATCGTCTCTAAATTAGCACAGTGCCAGTTCAAAAAGGGCCTGTTTGGAATGGGCCAATTGCTTGGTCTCAGCTGGTTGGCTTAGCTTAGCTTAGCATAACATGTGGAAACAGGAGGAAACAGCTAGCTTTCAAAAAGAAACAAAATGGAAATATGACTTTCCAATACAGTCACAGTTTTAAACACGTGGTTAACATTGTGAAACAAAATTACTTGGCAAGGTTTACAAAATGATCATGGTTGTGGTAAAAAAATAACTTAGGTTGTTATGTAAATTAAGTTACACACATATATTCAGCAAACTGAAAGTCCTGTTTGTTAGAGCAACCTCAAACTCCTCCCGACGTGGACTTTCTCGCTCTTTATACCACCTCACATGACTTCCACAGCACTTCTCTGCACAATATAATTCCATATAGACTAAATTATGTGAAATGACATGAAAAGCAAAAAATGCGTAAGGATAATACTCAAAACATGCCAAGAAATTGCTGTTAGTCATACGGTGATACCAAGCCTGACAGACCAGCTATATTACAACTGCTTTAAGAATTTAAACATTTTGTGAAGGTTAGTGAAGGTAAGTTATTTTTGAGGCTGTAGTTTATGTGAATGCTGCGCTGGATTGGATTATATTGTGTCTCAAATTATTTATCATGAGAGACAGCCGATTGTTAACTGACTTTACAAGTCTTTATAGTCTTAACAAGGCAAAAAGAGATTGGCATGAACGCACTTATGTGAAACTGCAAATGGTTTAAAAAAAGCAGCAGGCCCGTGTCAGAGAAGGGAAAGTGAATTGTGTGAAGTAACACACCGCCCACACGTGGCCAATCAGTTGCCTGCAGCACTAACATGTCCAGGCTGAACAACAACACACGTTGGTGGCCTCTGAGCTGTAACCCAACAAACTCTGACCTCAGCCTGCACATCAGGTGTTGAGAAACGTTCAACTGTCCAATTGTTGTGGGAAGCCCCCGTCTGTCAGCCTCCCGTACGTTTGCACTGACAAAAACCTCCAACAAAATCAGACAAATGAGTGAAAACAAAACTATCAGACTGATAACATCAGAGCCCCATAAAAAAATCTGAAAATGTGTCTCGGCTTCTGTTTGGCTGCTCGGGTGAAAAACATTTGGAGTGAGTATGTCAGCTTCAAGTCTCTTTTGTACAGGCGAGGTCAAAAGGTCACCATAAGTCTGTGAGTGACAGCAGTAATGGCAAGTGGGGCTATATTTAAATCGTGAGGAGAGGAACAGCCTTGACTCATGTGTGGACACTGCACAATCACACCGAAAAAATGAAACTACTCTTCTTTTTAACTTTCACAGCATCCATATGACCTGATGACAATAGTTATTTTAAGACACTGATTGTGAAATCTATTGCTGAATAAGTGAATCTTCTCAAAAAAATCAACCTATCAAATAAGGACAGTTCTAAAAAGAAACATGTATTTTTGACAATGCTGTCATGTCATGAGTTGGAAAGAAGGTTGCATATTATTGGAAAGAGTAAAGTATCTCTGCCTGGTTTGAATAGATTTTATTGATCCGTGCGATAAAGTGAACCCTCTCTTTAAAGATTCTTTCCCTATGTCCTGCTGAGGAGTTCAGTTGCTTTGTTGTCCGAATAGATCTGGAGTCTCACTGTGTTGATTCGTCTGTGGCAGCTGAGGTGTTTAGTAAAGGCTTCTGCTGTGGTTGATTGGTGGAAGGAGTGGAAAGCAGTAACACTGGGCTTTCCCACAGAACCAGAAGAGAACACTTTGAAATAGGAGCAGCTTCTCTGAAGCTTTATCAAGCCCTGATCACCTGATAAATCTGTCAGAAGCTGCAGCCCCGTCCATAGGAACCTGTTATTCATATATGCTAGTAAAACAGATCTTTGAAGGACTAATCCTTTAATCCTGATTCATTGTTTCATCAGCAGAAGAGACACTTGTGTTTGCAGCAAAGACTTAAACTTGTTATCTCGAGTAGTGCTTCACAAGTCAGTTTAAAGTGTCACATAAATGTTTGAGATTAATGAGAAAAGTGTGGCAGAAAGATCGTGTGTTATCCTTTCAGTCTGTGTGTTTTCACACCGGCTTATACCCCCGGGGCTACTTTGACATGCACATGCATACCTATCTGTGCTGCTATCTCTTTACAGTATATCTGTGTCAGCAGCGGGCTGAGGTAGGAGCATGAGAAATGGAGGCGAGCTCAGTCCTCAGTCCCACGGATAGGGGCTGTGCACTCAGCTGGAAACGGTTTCTGTGTGTATGTGTGTGTGTTGTGAGTTTTTATTTCCATCTGTTTTCATCACCTCTGGAAAGGTGGCATGACGAGTCTTCCCACAGGAGTGGCGAGAGCGTTGCTGTCCCGCACCTTCCTCCTCTCCTCACCTTACTTGATGACATGGGCCTTATCGCTGCATCTGCTGGGCCAGTTAGTCCTTCCCCCTTTTGTTTGAGGATTAGGGGATGCTGCTGCACCCATTGTGAGCTGCGTGTGAGCTACGTTGATTTGGGAGCTTTCCAACATGGACGAAGCACATATATTTTCCTCTGTGAGGAGTCTGTATTTAGAGTCAAATTATTATTTTAGGTCATCTTAAAGGGGCAGTTCACCCCAAAATCAAAAATATATATTTTCGGTTGTTTTGGTTTGAATTGAGTGTTGAAGATATCCGCTGTAGAGATGTCAGACATTATTCCACCGACCTTGTGGTATCTGCCGATAGCAAGTTTGGACCTGATACTTCTATTTTCCCAGATAGTAAAGCTGCACACTTCAAGTACATTAAAGGTATTAAAATCAATCTAATGTAATATGTTCTACAACTGAGTAGCTCTCCATTACATTCTGAAAAATTAAAACATGCATCCAAGTTGTTCCACAATGTTTTTTTAGGCTATTTCTTACTAAATTAAACATAAAGTAACAAAACCTCTATATAATGTTGTTACTTGAATGAACCATATACCATTAAGTGATTATTCCCGCCATCTTTTGCATGGATTGCATTTTTAAAGATGACTCTTATTGGCTCTTTGCTTGCGTTTGTTGCACTCGTTACACGATCCTCGGCACGTAGCAGACGAGACGTGGTGAAACACCATGCATCATAGATGACAGGAAAAAGGAGACTCTCACACTGACCTGAAATGAAACAAGTGCACATAAAATTAGGTAAATAACACAATTAAACAATCTCATACCGCAATTTGCTGTTGTTTATGGAGTGCTGTGTTTCAGTGCGGGTGAAGCTCAGCCCCTGCTCTTAAACACACAAGCTCAGTGGAGTCGAGGAGAGACAGACAGCAGATAGTTGAAGAATCAGCAGTGTCTTCACTCATTGCAGTTTTGCAGGTAAAAACACCAAAACAAAGGTTTGGATCAGGCTCATTATAGCTTGATGGCTGATACTATTCAGTTAAAGAATGCTTGAAAGAGTGCATCTCTAATATTTGAGAGAAGACAAATATGTCAACTGCAGATATCTCCCACACTCACACCAAATAATCTAGACTGATAAATAGCACTACAGGTAAGAGGTGGAAATGTGTGTTTTTGATTTTAGGGTGAACTGTCCCTTTAAACATAATTGAATAATATCTGCCACTGCTGTGGTGAACTCTCTCTGACTGCTAAGTATGCAAATATCTTCTTTTACTCCACATTGCATTAAATCATCATTCTGTTTGGCCTCGAGCTTTGGCGGAGAGAAGTGGCTTGTTTAGATCCACATGTCAGGAAGCTGTGAAGCTACGGAACTTTACCCGTATGATATAATAAACTAAAATATGAGTCCGTAATATTTCGTGCCAATATGAGGTCAGAATGTGATACATTCCATTCACTTCAGGAAGACTCAGAAATGTTTCACAAAAGTACTGACAGCATCAAAGAGGGGATGCCTTCACTCCACAGTGAGCCACCATTACAAAGAGGGGTTGACCTTGCCTTTGGCCTCTTGGCTGTCTGACAAAGCAATCCCTATGCTCTAGTGCAGTACGGCTGTCCTCTAAATGAAAGTAGCTGAGAGGCGAAGGGCAAAGAGGCCTATGGAATATCAATGTGCGATGCTCTCAATTAAGATTAAAGCTTCAAATGGAATCCTATGGAGCCGCTTCCCTAAGAAATGCTTGACATTTTACCCTTGCTGACTCTGGATAAAAAAAAATAGTCCTGCGCCACCAGTACAACCACCACCACCACCACCACCACCACCACAGCCGCTAACTAGCTGCCCCTCCTCAGCGATTCACTGAATTCATTCTGTAGATATTGACTTAGGCTACAGTCACACTTCTAAGAAATAAGTGAAATGGATCATCTTACTGCCAGTGGATGATAAGAATACTGAAATATGAAAAAGCGTCTGGATCAGCAAAATGACAAACTGAGGGGGGGGATATGAGGCAGTCATGATAAACCCTCAGAGACAAATTCCCTACAGCTAGACGGGGGAAGTGAGGAGAGGAAAGAGAGGCGAAGAGAAGTGAACGAGAAAAGAAAGCATACATCTGCAACATGCCCATTTTAAATGTATGTTAAAGAGAGAGCCTAATTAATTTACTATACGTGTGTCCTCTCTGAATGCCCCAAAAAACATGGACGGACTGCGCATAGACGGCTTTTAAACACAAAAGAACACAGGCCATATTGGGATTGCTGCATTTAATTCTTCCTCCCTGTATTTTTTTATTTTAAGGTATGCATTTCTTAACCCGGTTTTTAAATGTATTTTTGGAGGGGGTGCATATGTTTTGTATCCATCTTTGTGTGTTCAATACTTAAAATAAGAAATAAAAAATTCTAGCCATAAGTATTATTATATATAAAATATTATTGTCATTATTGCATGTATTTTCATTATTTTACTTTCAGCATAAAAAACCCCTCACATCTTTCAATGACAGTATGGTGTGTGTGTGTTTTCAACCACCATTCATGAGAAAGAGCCAATTACAAAGCTACAGTTCTGTGCTTTATTCTCTATAATTAGTACAATGTTTGAGATTTATTTAGCAGTTTGTTAAGATTCAGCAGATGTCGTTTCTGGGCCAGTTGCTTCAGTTTTGAATATAAAACACGAGTCGGTATTTACTTGGAATGTGCAGCTCATTTCCTGGTGATTTACAGAACATGATGTGAGTTGTTTGCATCTGATCTTGTAGATTAATACAGATTATGATGTTGTGCACAGTGTGTATCTGCCAGTATCATCACATCGGAGCTATGTGAGCAGCTCTAGTTATGAATTTGCAAAAGATACTGGGAAAAATACTGTTAAATCAAGACAGTGAATTAGTAAAAAACACACATCTGCTCATTTTACTGAGCATATGAAACCAGGTGAGGCTGAGCTTTATGTATAAAGATGATCTGACATTTTATTGCAGAAAATAAGAGAGCAGGGACTGATTATGAATGCGATGTAGAAAATAAGATCAAAATGGAGCCTATCGTGTAAACTCCACCCTTGATAAACAGAATTCCACATCACGCTCCAACTCTGCAGTTAACTGAATCAATGCAATTCCACTTGTGCTGATCTTGCAGACTGAGGCCCTTCCCCCATCCTCCCTCGCTCTCCCTCTCTCTCTTTCTGTCTCTCTCTCTCTAACACACACACAAACCCGCCTCCCTCCCCGTGCAGGTCTACCCATCGTAACACATTAGCAGTAGAAGCCATCACACAATCAAGACAAGGCAGTGTATGAGACGTCAGGCCAATTTGTTTCCTTCTTGGAGCTACATCACATTAGCAGGGAGGCTATACCCTTGAGCTAAATCCAAGTTCACACAGAGGGAGCGGGCTGCCGGACAGGAGGGCAGCAATGTCAGCACTTTTCCGACGGCTGCTGACATGTATCCAGCAGACTGACATGTATGAAAAAAAAGCTTGATAGTTTGAAATATGCTCCTTTGGACGTTTCTCTTTTTTTTGTACGGCATTTCCTGAAGAGAAAGAGTGCGCAGTCAGAAAATTAAACCAAAAAGTTCTTCAGTCAGAGGTCAGGAAATAATTCTGTCAAGATTTTATTTCCGGCTCTTGTGTCTCCAAAAAAATGTTAAATTACTTCAGCTAAATCAGAAGATAGATGTGATTCAGAGAAAGCAGTCAATAGTTCAATTATCTGATGTCTGTCTTGCTTAATTAAACATATAATTGACTATCCGAGGACTAATGATAGCCATCCCATTACCCATGAATCCAATGGATTTGACATAACCACCACTTGACCCCGCTGTGGATTGACTGGCCTTAGTTACGGGGTCAGAGTGTATCCACTGTTCACGGCTGTAACACTCCTTGAGACTGCTTTCCCCGTCGCATGTCTCCGTGTGTGGCTCTCAGCTCTGCCAAAAACAGTTGGAGGGAAAAATGCAATTACTGCAAGATTATCATACTGCTTCCGTTTGACTTTTCTGACTGAATTCATGAATATATATGAATCCATCTTGCATCTCAATCTGGAAGCCCCACCATCGAAGCCCCCCCACATCTATGTTTGGCTGGTGGCATTTTCTTTGTTTCTTCAAAGTGTGTTCTTACAGGAAGATTAAAGCGATAGCCTGAAAAACCCAGACCATAATTTCAAAAAAGTATGAAACATCAAAAATGTCAGCACACGTTTCTGTGTAAAAAAAACCCAACTGCAAATACATTTCAAGAACTCAAAGGGAGAATGCATAAAGGATGTGTTTTTCCTAAATATTGCTGTTGTCAGGTGAAAACCTCCAAAATGTCAACTTCAGGAACTAAGACACACAACCTGTTTTTTTTAGCTTGATGACCAAGCATTTTTTAGTTTATCCAGTTGAATTCTGAAAGGTTTTCATGAGTTTCAGGCCCAAGAATCTCTTCAAACCATAGAGGACCATTTAAATTGAAGGAATAATTAGACCTTCTTGGCGAGAGATGAGAAGCTTGGTACCTCTCTCATATCTGTCCATTCAGTGTGAAGCTAGAGCTGCGAGGCAATTAGCTTAGCTGTAGCTAGGTCACTTAAGGGCTCAACCAAAGAAATTGTTTCAGCATGTAGCTTCCTGTGAAACTACAAATTGTTTTCATATAAATTTGTGCACAATAAACAAACATAATGTAAAATGTTAATTAGCAAGCTTTAGAGATGTTAGTAGGTGCATCTTTTGAATAGCGACACTGACGCACTGTTTTTATCTCAAACTTTCAGCACTCATTACAGCATTTACTCACACTACTGTCGCAGTCTGTTCTTGTTTGCCGTAGCGTTTGGCTAGGTCGGGGTAAACACATATCCATTAAAAAAAAGTATTCAATGCACGCATGTCCTAGTGCTGCTGAAGCCGGAATATCTCAATTTATATAAAGAAGTCAATACAGATTCCAACAGAAAATGTCTTATATTTTTATCAAATGTCTGAACATCAGCCACATTGAAATTGAATTCAGAACTTCACATCAAGTTGAAGCGTTCAAAAGAAATTTGAGTGATGAACAGGAAATAGTTCATTTTAATCTGTGTTAACTGAACTTTGAGCTTTGAATTGTGGATTTGTACACCACTACACTATAGGCCTTTCTTATCACGCTGGTGTCTGTTCAAGGATTCCTTCTTATGGTAAGCTTGGCTTTAATTAGTTATTTGATGCTATACAAAGAGGGGTGAGACATCATGATTGACAGCTGTGATTGACATGCGATCGAGTCGTGTATGGGCGGGACTTCCATACTGCGCAGACTCTGGCTCCAAATGACATCAGCAGTGTAAGATGGCAATGTCAGCAAGAAATAGTCTAAAATTGGTGATATTTTGATTTAAATCAGAAACTACCACTATGACTAGATATTTGATGTGAGTTTTGGTTTTATTGTGTTTATTCTATGTTTCCTTTAATATACACAACTAAAGAAGAATAAAGCCATAGAAAACAAGAGACACATTTTTTGTTGTTGCAGCAAAGAAGTAGATATTAAAAGAAGAAAATATTAAATTACTGCAATCCTCGAAATGCTTAATAACACCCCTCACACGCACACACACATGCACGTTCACACACACCCCTCTCTCCTTGAATGTATCACCAACCTTTGGACTTCACCACTACTCCCCTTAATAGCTCAATCTGACGGATCATTTAAAAGCCAGCTGAAACAGACAGATGGGTAATGGATTGCATGGCAAATCAATGCAGGGATCAATGGAAGACATGCATCAATAAATGGATAGAGAGCAGCTGAAATAGACACCAGAGTTAACGTGGAACAGTGTAGAACATCATTGTGTGAAACACACAGTGGGGAAGGCTAATACGAGTCGCCCCGGCTGATAAGGTGTCCTTTTGAATAATGGAGACAACAAACTGACAGTGATAAGCTAAACTTAAGCTTAGCTGCTGTAGTGTGGCCGAGGGAGCTGCGTATTTAGTGCCCATCCCCAACACAGACACACACACACACACACACACTCCCTCTCTTTTTTTCATAAAGGCACCACCGGGCCAATTTCTCTGCCTACTGTAGCTACACAGCAGTTTCCTGCCAATTTACACAACTAATCATGTGACAGTCGTGGTCAGACTGAGGCTGTAGAAACTGTACTAAGGGAACAGTAAGGCAGAAAATTACTAAAAGGACAAATCTGTGTTTTCTTTTTTTGTCCAAAACACAAAGTCCCAGCAATCTTTTCTCAGGCCTCACCAGGGACGTATGAGCGAACGCAGAGTCACCTTCATCAGGGACAAACTATATTGTTGTTTTTCAGATGTACGTACAGAACGCTGAGCTAACATGCAGGGACACATGGTGTTGTGGGGGAGCAGCTCGCCACAAGTGTTGAACTTGTGTTGGACCCAGGTGGCGTTGTGACCAGGGCCTGAGTCATCGCTGCAGCACCGGACGCTCCACACTTGTGGTTTGGACTGCGTGAGGCATCCCACTCACTGATAACTACATTTAATACTGATGTCAGCTGTTGTGAATATGCCGCATAGTAAACAGAATAAATGTAATTCTTAATACACCTCAGCTCATACTGCTTGGACGAGCAAGTGGCAAGACACTACAGCTGTTTCTCATGGGCTCGTGCCATAAATCTCTGGTGAATGGCTGGTTTAAGGGTGGGTGCTAAGGAGCAGCTGTACCCGTCTAAAAATAGCGGCGAGGCTGCTGCCGGACAGCGTGTTAAAGCTCAACATGCAGTATCGCACAAAGAGCCTATCAACAATACGTTCCACCTGCATTAGCCTAACTGCGGCCTGGCATCAGCATTATTACAGCGCAGGAAGTGACTGACTGTTGTGCAAACTGTACGTCCGCGCATGTCACTGTGTCTGACTCACACACCCAAACAACGGCCAGATCCTGACCACATAATTTAGACACACTTTATTTTTCCAATGAGCTGAACATTCATTATCAGTGTGTCGTGGCCTGAGGCAGAACGCTCCCTCCTCGCTGTAGTGACAAGCACCGGCCGCCCCGATGGAAAACAAAGCCAAGATGGCACAGCAAACATGAAATCATTATGACAGGCAGAGTTCAACAACGCAGCACACTAAGCACATTTTATCAGTGTTTTCTTTTAGTCAGGCTCTTTCTCTAAATTAAAAAACAGACTGAAATTCCTTCAGCCTGCCCTGCTTGTTCAAGCTGATAATAAAAAGTGTGAGTGTACATACACACATACACAGGCCTGTTAGCAAGTGTGTATTTGGGGTGCACACACCTGTTTGGGTGTACTGTAGGGTAAATGTAATTGCTAAACACAGAGGCTGGCAGTGTTTAGAGATGCCAAATTGTGCCTCTGGGAGTCACTATAGCTCACAATCTGACTAATGAAGGCCAAGTAATCAAGCTTCAAACTCATCAACCATGTTTGCAGTAATTAAAAGGTTTATGTTCGGCACCAGGAGAGCTGTTTGACTCTGTCAGTCAGTGTCAGAAGCCAAAACTGATGTTTGTTATTTCCAGGCAAAATCTGAACATTGGAGATAAAAAAAATCCACTGATCTGACTGTTCATTCGATTTATATGATGGTAATATAATGCCATAACAAATGCTTTGTGCTACAGTTACAAGTCCAGCCTGGGAGAATACATAAATGTACGGTGATGGATTTAAGTCCAATAATCAATTGTATGACGAGTACTGTCTGTCTGCACCACCCTGATCTATTCTGTCCTGTGGGACTCTGAGGGGCTGTTAGTGTAAAATACTGCTGTCATTCTAAACAGCCCACAGCCTTCAAATCTACATTTCATACGGAGCTGTGTGTTGGCAAGAATCTGCTGATACAATACATACCGTGATACAAGGTTATGATTCAATAGATTGTGATTTTTAGTCATGGCTACAAAAAAAACAATTCTCCATATAAACAATATGAGTAATTTCTTTTTCTTTTATGCAATCAGAAGAGTGTGCATCCCTGTCATCCATTCATTCCTGATTATGGAAACCTCTTTGTGCATTAACCCTTACTTATAGCACTACTTTTTGTAAACAAGTCCTCCAAACCAAACAACCATATATGTCAGTGTTTCCTCTTTCAAATACAAATCACAAAAACATTTTCAAAATCAGCACCCCTCTCAGACCAACAGGGTTTCTTAACTAAACACAACGGTTGCCTTTTTGAACACGTGTTAATGTTGTGAAACTCTCGCAGTTTGGTGAGGTTTAAGCAATAGAACTATGTGCTTAAGGTTAGGGGAAAAGTACATGCTTAGGAGTTACAAAAGGTAGTTTAAAGTAAAAAAGATTGAACTAGGGAAGCTAAGTTCCCTTTGCTTTTACACTTAATGTCACTTCTGCCTTAGCGTCCTTCATAATCACTATGGCCACTAGAGGGAGCCACTAACAAAAAACGTACAAATGGGGTGTTTTTAACTGCTTTATAAATGCTACATGGTCTTCTTGGGAGACAAGTCTCTCTGTTTCGTGCAGTCTTTTTGCTACAAATGTTTGCATCTTTCATACCTTAAATGCGGAAGATATTCACATTTTCATCCCTTCAACATTCACTTTATACTCTAACCTCCTAAAATGAATGCTATGGTTCTGCAAACCTGCAATAAAAAAGGTTATTTCACATCTTCATGGGTGCGATTGGTCATTATGCACAAGAGCACGTGCTGACTAACTGGATTAGGCCTTAACACAATATTTGGAAGGATATAATGTTACACCTTCTGCCAGACATGCTGACATCCACAAGGATTTTACCCAGCATGCAGCAGGAGAGAACAAGTCTCCGGGGATCATAAGTGACCTGAAGAGGACATCAGACAGTAGCTGTTTGTCTCTTCAAAATAAGTCCAACCTCATACTTGAAAATTAACATTTTACAGTTTATGACAGTGTGAGACAGTCTTCAAAATTAAGAAATATATATTTTTTAAATTGATTAAATTGAGATAATTGAGCAAAGTCTTTGTGTTGAAAAAGACTGATATGGTACTGTCTCATTTTAAGAAATGAACCACTGGTATTTCCAGAGTTCCAGCTTTTCTATAAGGGGAGAGAAGAAAAACAAAGCATGCAGGATGTTTAGGTAAGGACAGGGCTCTCTCTGGTGGCAGAGTCCTGCTAGTGTCACAGCTACAGTAATGCTCACCATGAGTCGAACCCCAGTAAAATGAGTCAAAAAAGGCACTTTCTACCAAGAGTAGAACAATTAAAAAGTAAATCATAGCTATAGTTTTTTTAATTGTCACATGTGAAGTGGAATATGCAAGCTTCTCTGTTTACCAGTGAGCCGAGCCTAATAGGTACAGACTGTTGTGTTGTGGATCCCCCACTGCTTCCTTGATTACAGACAGTGGTTGCTTTGCAGCAGCCAATTAAAAACAAATACCAATCTCGCACACTTTAGCGCCATTGTATTTACTTGTAGATCAGTTCCCTTCAGCTGCACCATTTCACATAATGAATGCAGAGGCTTTTGATGTGTTTGCCTGGTAGGAGATGCTTGCACCGCAGGAGGACGGCCTGCTGTTCTCACCTTATTGCTGTCGAGTAGTTTGAAGTGTAGGCGATGTTAAGACTGGCTGGTAATAATCTGGTATCTTGTTAAATTTGATCATGTAGAGGTTTGTTAATAACTGCAATATTTAATAGTTAGTGGTTGTAATCATGCCTCGTTATGACCTTTTAGTACATTTCTCTGTAAAGCAAACCAAAGGGAATATCAACATATCAGTACAGATATGAGAGAAACTGCAATTAAACAATGAATTTATTGATTCATTTTGAGTAAACAGCTGCCTGAACATTATCAACAAGCATGTAAATGATTTAATTAATAAATCAGATGAGGAGGAAGCACTCGGTATGTAGTATATTATTTTATCTAGGCAGTATGAACCTTATTAGTATCATTTGATTATTATCACTGATGCATTAAGCAGAATTTATGGTTGCAGCAATTAGCTCAAGGTGGTGCAAGTTTAACTCATTTATGTGCATTTGGGTAGTTATCTGACATAAAATATATATATATATATATATATATATATATATATATATATATATATAAAGTGAAACAATTAGTTGCTCATTGTAAATTGAACATGTTTGGGTTTTAGACTGTTGGTTGGACTATGGAAAATAGTAGTGGCTATTTTTTTTACTGTATATTGTAGCCCAAACAATGAATTGATAGTCAGATTAATGGGCAATAGATAGACATGTTAGTTACAGCACTTATTTATAAGATCATGTCATATTTTTAATATAAAAATTTTAAAAAGCAAACACATTTTTTTGTGAAATACAGCAGAGCAAAGAGTACAATGTTAAATATAAAGTAACATAAAATCAATTTACTCAAGTACAAACTACAGTAGTTGAGTAAATGTGCTTAGTTAATTCCCATCACCAGAACAAATTATTATAAAAATAATAACTGACTTAATTTTGAGACATGCACACAAAGCCACAATGACTAGTTTTTGTCTTTTGAAGTTTGTAAACAGAACAATAAAGTGGGCTGGCCCTCCCTGAAATAAGCTTCGTCCACTTGCTGTTTCCCCTTGCTATATTTGCGTTTTTTCTTCATTGTGTCCACCATTTTTGTAGCTTCCTCTTGAATGCCAACAACCCGGCAACTGGCCACTGTTTTTTTTTTTTTTAGAGTCAAGCCCTCACCTGTGCACATTGACTGGGAGCTACACACCCAGTGCCCAAAGGGTGACGCCCATGTCGTGAACAAAATGAAAAGCAAAGAGAAATACAGACGGTGAAGATTGAGAGGGATTATTTTGTGTATGAGTTAATACAATGTTTTTGAGGAAAACCATGCTCACTGTGCCTTTAAATACTAGTACAACAGAGCAAATGTTTATGTAACATGAATTATATCAAATGTTATTGGGTATCATCATTTAAAACACATTCTATAGGGTGGTTGTGTCCTTTGATTAATTAGTTCAGTTACAGCACTTTGAAATGTGGGCTGATGTAAAATGTTCATATTGCAACGCCTTTACGTCATCATTTGCAGTTATTTTGTTCAAACTAGTTGTGCCTCTAGGTTTAACACTGTACAATAAGTAGAGTAATTAGTAGAATGTGACTGCAGTCTTCAGTTGCTCGTCTGTAAACACAATCCTGCGATTAGGTACAGAAACCACATCCAACAGGTCTCCTTCCTATGAGAATATAGCTGTCCTGATACGTGCGTAGTCACACCTCATCTCCTCAGTATAGTTAAACATTAGTCACATAAATCTCAGAGTGAGTAATACATTTATTACTCGGGGCATTCTGAGCGCACGCCTCTCCAGAGCCAAGACGCTGACGTACTTTGATCATTCACAGCAGGACCTTTGCGCTCAAGTTTGAGATATGAAGACGGAAACACTTGTTTGTGCCAGGCCCAGCAGCACATAGTGCCCATGTGCAACCATGATTCTGAATACTTTTAAGTAGATTATTGCTAATATTAAGCTTTGCACAAATGCTTCCCACGCCTTCACTGCTTCACTAAATGCTTACCGGTCACCAAGCCCTCACCTGGAAAATGTTGCTTGAAGAAATGCAAAATGACAACAAAGAAACTTTAAATTAGTACAAAGAGACCAAAAACAACTGCAACAAGACACGGAATAACTACAAAATGGGGCAAAAATAACTAGAAAGAGGCACAAACGACAAGACGAAGGGGCAAAACAACTATGGAGATGAAAAATGACCCAAAAAAAAGAATGACAATGACAAAATGACCACACAGAGACAACAAAACAACAAAAGAGGCCAAATCCAGTCTCTGTGTTAATTTAGCATTCATCCTAATCTATGTTTGTAATCTGACAGAGAAATTTCTCCAAATCCACCCTGGACAGCAACTGTGATTGGCTACATAATCAGCAGAGGTGCCAGTATCACAGATGCCGTCTCTCAACTAATTGCACGAAGGCAGCACAGTGCACAAGGCGCAGGTGCTCACTCTCTTTGAGAAGTCACTTTGCTTCCTCATTTACCCTGGAGCACCTCAACATGTTTTTTTCTAAGATGTTCTTTGGATTTGATTGTAATTTCAGTTTAAAGTGAGTACAATATGTAGGAAGTGTTAGAAACGGCAAAAAATAAGCACTCATCCAGCAGAGAAAAATACTACTTTGTTTATTAGCAAAGCGCAGTGAGAGCCAGCTGCTCTCTGGAATGTTGTTCAGATGCAGTTACAGCAGCCAAATGTGATTAAATAACCAAAACAGCACTTTAAAGCATTTCCACTCATACTGCAGCAGATATTATCCAGTGTTTACTGCCTCAGCAAATGATTTTCATTAAACTGACATGGTCAAACAATGATTATTGCACCGTGTCTTTGGTTAAAAACTATAACATTTCTGTCAATTACAAATTCCGCATTAGCAACACTCAAAAAAATGTCTTTGATATGGACAGGACAGGGAATAAAAAGGACAAAAGTGGACACTGCAGACATGTAGGGACGGGAATCAAGAACCAGTTCACAATTATCCAATCCATTGGAGTCATATGCCTCCAAGCTTAACAATTCCTCTTAATAATGCTGGCATGTTTTTCTGACTTCAAAACAATGACGTCAGACTCATGCACTGCTGGAAATCTGTAACAAGAAGAAGTCGTGGCTGAGAGGAAGAAACTGTCAAAGGGAGATGTCTTCACAGAAAGGCAGTTGGTTTTCTGTAGGGTGAGGCTGATGGACGATGCCAGCACCAAACACTGGGGTGCAGGTTCCTTTAGGCTTCACTATATGTAAAAACAGTAAAATTCAGATTTCTCACAAAAGGACATCATGATTGACAAGATAACAGAAATCTTTATATTCGTAATGGTGGATATAGTTCCTGTGGCAGGTTTTATGCCAATATGAGTTGATCAGTTATGATGACTTGCACAGATAACATTATTGTCCATCATAATGTTTTATTGGTGACATCATCGTATGCCAGTTCAGTAGACATCGCCCAACCCCAGTGTCATTAGTTTCTACACTCTACGCCTACAGTGTTCCACACAGAGAAATGATCAGGAATCAATAAGAGAATTACATTGTTAGTAAGCATCAAACTGATAAGCAGAATCGATATTGGAATCGGTATCATTAAAATCCTATTAATTCCCATCCCTACAGCCAAAAGGACAAATAGAAAAATCTAGAATCTACTACATAAGCCAAAACAGTTGATTTGAAACAGAGAATCCTCAAGAAACCTTGCAACAGCTCTTCCCCTGCTACCCTCCACCTCCAAAATCCCTGAAGACAAACTAGTGTTCACATCTGGCTCTTGGCCATGTGCCCATGCCCGCACTTTCAACAAGCTGTCTGGGGTTTGGTTCCTGCTCACAGTCTTTGTGTTCCCTCTGCCTGCTGTGAGCGCCAGGCCCCTGAGTCATGTTAGTGATGTCTGCTAGCTCTCTCCGCTGGGACAGGGCGGTCACCATGTGCTCCAGCTTGGAGCGGATGGTGGAGTAGTGGTGCTGGCGCTCTTTGGTCAGCTTGTGGAAGCAGTCCTTTAAGGTGCCGTCTGGAGCTGCCTGGGTGGGCGAGCTCTGCCTGGGAGAGTTAAAAGAAGGAGAGGAGGCCTGGTTTGGAGCTGTGCTCGTTGGTGTGATGAGGTTGGGGTGCTGTTTGAGCTGGAGGTCAGTCTGGGTGTCACTGTCCGTCACCGACCGGCTGGTCTGAGTGGAGGCGTGGCAGGAGACGGTGCTGCAGGTCACTGGCTCTTTCTCTGCTTGCTGATCTGCAGGGAAACGCTGACTGGTGCAACCAGCCAGGATCTCCTCCTGCATGCCCTGCTGCTCCGTCCAGTCCTCACCTATGGTGGAGGAGTCGGACACTAGGTTGGTTTTACGAAGATCTGGAGTAGAGGGTTCACACGGGGGCCGGACGGCTGAGTTTAGGGGCTTACGGCTGGGTGTGCTGGTCAGACACACTGGCTCTACATACCTCTCTGTGGCCAGGCGAGGGGAGGAGGCGACTGTGTTTTTGATGAGGAGATGCTCGTAGATGCCGCTGTTTCGAACACTTTGAGGTCCTCGGGTGTTTAAAGGTAGAGACTGGGCGTACAGGATGCGGAACTCCTCGTCAAATTTCTCTGTTATCTGGCCAGAGAGCTCAACTAGGTTGCTGCTGTTTAGTTTGCCATCAGTCCAGTTGTACCTGCACAGAAATACCATTTAAACATGCATGAGGAAAAGTTAACAGAAGTCTCCAAAGCCAACAAGAAAAAATGTTACTTTATGGGTTAAGGAATCTCAATGCTACATAATAAATAGAGCTGCCCAATTATGGCATGAATCATAATCGTTAATATATATATATTATAACTGTGACTTTGGAAACATCATGCATTTATCAAACCTTTAAGAAAAGCATGTTTTTATAAACAGTGGATTTCCTTTAACTTTAAACATAAGTCAACTGAACAAGAAACAAAAAACATAAGAGTAAGTTAAATTAAAATAAAAACACATTTAAATAAATATAAAAATAATAAATAAATCAGATCAAGTTGTAATGTGGTCAGATGTAAGCGCACTTCCACAACCAACTAAAAACTATTTAATATATATTACATTTATAAAAAATGATATTTATATTTGATCAAAATAAACTTGATGAAATGTGCCATAGTACACTGCCACAACATACGAAAAACCAATTTTAGTTTAACATTTACTTTAACATTTAGTGACAGAAAATATTTTCTTTTTGTTAAATTGACTTGTGGATCTAGGTTTAACTCTACCTGTACACTGTACAAATTGAATGTAGGTTAAAAAGAATGTGCAAATCATTGCATTGTGTTATTATTACATCTTTAACAGCATCCGGACTTTTTTGGAATTGATTGTATTTTAGTCAGCAAAAATGGGTAAAAGCTCATTGCTGTCAAGCAAATACTGGGGTGCACTGGATGTATAACACATGACAAGACAAAGCATCACAACAAACACAATCATTTTATCTTGATTATCTTTTTTTCCTAATCATTAGATGTTAAAATCATAATTGAAAATATAGTTTGATTAATCACACCCTAACAGCCCTAAAAGGCAGCTTAGGCATTTGGTTTTACTTAAAACAATGATCAGGCTGTTACCTGTAGGAACCTGTAGCCACTCTGTTTCCATCAATGAGCATGAACCTCTCATGAACCTCCCCAGTAATCCTCGCCCCTGATCTCATGTAATAGGTTGTACCTGTTACGGTTCGCACCCTCATTTGCTGTAAGGATTAAAAAAAGAAAACAGGAGTGAGAGATAAGTTGAAACCCACGCAGTCACACCAAATAATACAGCACATATTTTAAATTGATGCCATCTGATGTGTGTGTGGTGCACACAGAGCCACACCCAGCTTTACTGAACCAACCACATACCCGAAGGTCATCCAGGCGAACGCCAACATTTCTGCACATCTTGAGGAAAGCAGGAGCACATGATTGGTCCAGCAGGATGTAGACAGGGACTTTGCGTTGGGAGCAAGCATCCTGAAGATCCTTAAAGATATCCAGGTCTGTCAGGGAGTCTGTAACTATGGCAATCACCTGCAGTGGAAAATTACAGAGGTAATATAATAGAATTCCTTTTAGGGCTGCAGCCGTGCTCTCGCAGATGCAGCACAAGACAGTGTTTTTATTATTGTCAAATGCAAGGCCTTATTCAAACAGAGCTGTGAATTTCTGTCAGACACAGTCCCAGTAATGTGTGTGCTAATGAGCTTTCTATTGACTGTGGTCTGTTACCATGGCAATCGGCGGTAACGCTTGGTCAGCAAACAAGTTACTTTTATACATGGGACAAGTAGGTGCACAGTAGGGCTCGCCTCCATTTTCCTGAGCTTCACTGAGGTTTCTCTTTTTCACGAGGAAGAATGGAATTTCACATGCTGTGGTAAAGGTTGTGTGTCGAGGATTAGACACGGATGTTTACATAGCTCTGATTTATTGCTTCAAACTGGTGTTATCCACATGCATCTTTGTCAAGGGTTCCCAACCCTGTTCAGATTTTCAGCAAAATGAGTAAAAACAGAGTTAAATTTCACTGAAATACAGGAACACACTGTTCCTTTGAGCGACCCGTGAGGATGAAGCTTGCCGTTACAGTCTGTGACCTCGCTGTACGATAAAGACCGTGTGTGGTTAGTGGTTTAACATTACAAAAGGACGGACGACCTAACGGTTAAACGTTATGAATATTTTCTATGGTTTCAACTGGTTGCCAGCATACTGTACTGTACATACACCACCACCTTTTAGCTGCAAGCCAGAGAGAAAATCCAGCGTTAAAGCTCTTTAATGAAGAGGGAATGCAAAACTTTGATGGAGGGGAGTAAAAGCAAGTCGAGGCACATCTGGCACGCAGGCCCTCCACAGGCCTGAGGTGCTGCTGAAGCCGCACACTCCCTTCTTCACGCTGGAATGTTTCTTCTCAAAAAACAGAGACGAGACTGACAGCTCCCTTCAGGAGCATCACCATGAATATTCATGCTCTGTTTTTTGTTTGTTTGATCCTTTTGGTCACCGCTTTCTTTCTGATCAAGACTTCAAAAACCCTTCCAAATTTTCAGACTGATCAAGGAAATTCCATGGGGACAATCTGGCATGTATTTTAAGCATAATACAAGGAAGATTTGAGTTTTCCCTCCAAAAACGTTTTAATAAGTGACTATATATACACACATGCACACTTATTTTGTGTTTTTGTGTGTGTGTGTTAAATATAATTTTGAATTTGACAAACAGCCAAAGAAATAATCCTGTTTTTGGATGATACCACTCAAAAGCATGCTGTCATTGTATCACTTAGGGCTGCAAGCAACCATTATTTTCATTATCAATGAATCTGATGATTATTTTTATTGGTCAATCTATTGATTGTTTGATCTATAAGATATTAGAATAGTGAATAATGTCTCAGTGTCCAATGTAATGTCTTTTAATGTCTTGTTTTGTTCAATACCCATATATATATTAAGTTGTATGTCATATAAATCTCAATATTTCGATTTTTTTCACCCATTTTTGCATCAAAATTGCTTTACGATTAACCGTTCACGAATAAGGTTGGAATATTATAGACGATTGTTTTTCGATCCGTCAAAGTATTTCTTACAGCTTTTATCACTGTGAGATTTCGACCTAGAAAACGCTACAGTATCTATAGAGATATTACAATATGAAACAATGGGGGAGTAGGAAATACAAAATTAGACAACAAAAGAAGTTTTACAGCGTGTCCCTTCAGGAGTGCCAGTGCCTGCAGGATGCTAAATGAAATAACAGAACATTAGGAATTATAAAAGGTGATGGTTAGGTAAACAAGTATGCAGCTGTGCTTTGTGCATACCTCTCTGGCACTTTTAATCATACGCCTCGCAGCCTCCTTGCAGCTATATATGCACTCGCCG
Organism: Centropristis striata; assembly: GCF_030273125.1. Lineage (NCBI taxonomy): Eukaryota > Metazoa > Chordata > Actinopteri > Perciformes > Serranidae > Centropristis > Centropristis striata. The sequence continues at coordinate 18,897,496 of NC_081519.1, read as the reverse complement.
TAGCTGGGCTGGAAGTGCGCCACGGCCCGTGTGACTCCCCGGTAGGAGCCGGCGGTGAAGGCGGGCCAGCCGAGCTCCAGCAGCGGCGGCTCCACGTCAGACACCTCGGGGAAATAGGTGACGGAGGAGCAGTCCAGGGAGCTGCTGAGCGACTGCTCCAGAGTCAGGTCCTGGAGGGACACACACTGCGGGGACACGGCGGAGCTCCTGATCTGCTGCATCTCATCGTCCGACAGAAAGTTGGGGATCCTCTCTTTCCTGAGGAAGTCCAGAAAGTTGTCCAACCCTCCCGATAACAGCTCCTCCAAAGCCAGTCGGTGTCTCTCGTTGTACACCTCCTGTAGGTTCAGGTCCTCGACCCCGGTGCGTTTTAGACCAAACCTCAGAGGTGAGTCTTCCAGGCACTGCGACAGAGCCATGTTGTTCCCCTTTCTCCTCTAAAAGCCTCTACCGTTGTGCAGGTGACAGGTAACGTTTTGACCTACAGGAAGACAAATTCGTATTTTGTTTTTTCCCTCCGTTCCTGTCCGTCACGGATCCGCATTGGCTGTCTAACTGTTGTCAGACCAGAATGGCGTCTCCGGGCTCGCTGAGGCTGACTGTCAGTCTAATGTAAAGCCGGTCTCATTGGCTCATTTGGAGGCAAACAAGCCCTCTGTACGTCCCTCTGCTTTGCCCTGATCCGGTTACATACCGCAGAGAGCAGGGAGAGCACAGAGCGCTCACTCTGACGCTTTTCCCTGCTACTGTGGTCACTGTGATTCCTCGAGATAAATTCCATAAACATTACTGTTTTTTTCTGATGAATTTCTCTTTCACTTAGAGAAAGATAGCCATGTAGAAAGTAACTTCCCTCATCTGCTTGAGGAAGTGAAGCAGTCTAAAGGAGCTGCACTGTAAGTCCATTATAGACATGTTCTGGTTTTTAGCAAAAAACAAAAGACTGTCACAAGGTGATTCAGCTATGCCAACGTCGAAGAAAAAGTGTGCGTTAAGACTATAAACCTCTTTGGGAAACCAGCGGGTAACCATAGCAACACTATCTATTCAGGTGGATGCTTAGTTCAAACTGCAAACTACAAAAAAGGTTGATGATTTGCCTTGCCTCCATCATAACCTGATTAGTACGAAAGACATGTCAAGTGGATTTGGTAACACCCGTGGTGACTTTATCCCGTAAAACACCAAATAACATCTTCAACTGTAGATCAACCTTAAACAAACAAGAATACTTTTTTATTAAAAAGATAATCAGGAGAAATGTTCTTGGGATAATGTCCTGCTAGAACTAGATGATTTTGGCTGGCTAATTACGTCATTTACTTTCCCCTAAAAAGCAAGCAGTAACTGAGGGGGCCATTCATAGGCTGAGAGGGTAACAGACAAATACTGTATTTACTGTGGTCTGTTTAATCCCGACTGAGGAACAGCTTCTGCCCAGAGGCTGTTAGACTGTTGAACTCTGTAACCTGCTGCTATCAAACTACTTGAAAATGTTGCTGTATTTGATGGAAACTTTGACACTTAGTATATTTATGGAATTTTATTGTTTTTTAGCTTTATTCTATTTGATATTGGGGCTCAGCCGGGACCTGATTACATATTTTCGTTCCTACCCCATGTACATGTGATGGAAATGACAATAAAGACTCCTTGCATCCTTGAAAAGAAAGTGCGGTCCCACTTTAGACTTTACAAATCCATTTGTACATTACATGTGCTTTATTAGGGCCCCAAAATGTCAAGGGCCGGGCCTGAACAGAACCACCCACTCGCCCAAACTGTCCAATACAATACAAAGACAGAGATAAAATATTGTATTCAGCCATGACTGCTGGAATCCTGTCCATCACAATAGTACCAGCCTACTGTATGTGCAGCAAATGTATTGATGTATCTAAAAAAGTTACATGTTGTCATATTAGATGCTTTAAGCCTTTAAGTCCTGGTACTATACCAGATAATGAACATTTACATCTCACTCCTGTAGACTGGAAACCACCCTCTGTGTTTTTTTAGTTTTTATCTTAGAGTGATTCATCTTCATGATAGATCATCTTTGTTTATCCTGACTGTACACAGCCACAGCTACAGGCAACGTCTGAACCCAGTCAGGACAAACTGGGAGGGAAGAGTAAATCCGTGTTTCCTAAATAATGGAGGCTTGCGACGGTCCTATATGTCCATATTTTACAACGGACATAGGAGATGTGTGTTTGTGTTGTACATCTGTATGCCTCTGGCTATAGCCCCCCTCCCTTTTACACATACATTAGTGTATATAAGTGTAGCTTACAGTACACATATCTAAATATGTTTTATTACTAAAATATTTTTAAAATAGACATATAATGTGTTTGTAATACTCAGTGGTTTCAGACTGGCCTTATCACACTTAATTCATTTTGTACGATTACTAGACAATTCACTTGTCTTGTTCATATGACTTGTTGATATGCTTTCATAATATCCCTCTAAAATATATCACCAAAGCTTTTATTTAATTTTATTCTATTACACTATCATCTAAACTTGTTTTGGGCCTCTGTGCCTTTCTCAGTGCGCTTTTTACGCACAGAAGACCAACAAGGTCATGAGGGTCACAGCCGTATAGCCCCTTTTCTGCACAACGATACATAAGTAAAATTGATCATTTCATTGAATGAAAAATGTCATATTATGTTTAACAATAAAATTGAACATGAGCAATTGGGCTACGAGTGCCGTACATCTGCGTAAATTGGTCTCCCACTTTTACGCGTGTGCGTAAAAGTCTATTTTAAGCCGGTGGGCTAATAGGCCTGTGCTTTAAATGGCAATTCCCACAACGATTAATATTCATAGTAGCCCATCAAGACATTTTTTTCTCTAAAAACGGCAGGCATCTATTGAAGAAAAAAAACATGTGACCTAATTAGGAGGACCTTTTGGGTGTTGGTGAAGCTCACAGAAACGGCAGATCACTGAACTCCTGTCAAATCCCAAATTTACACAATACAATCCATCTGCTCAGCCTGCTCCGCGGCGCCATTGTAGCTATGTATAACCCAATCTGTTAGAGCACTGCCTTACCCCTATAACGACATACCCAAATGTGCACTGGGCTCAGTATACGTACCCCCCTCCTCCCCTTCTACACACACACACACACTCACGCACACACATATCCCCATCTCATCCCCGCCCCTCTCCAAAATTTTAGATGAAAGGGCTTTTGGATTTTGGATGACGCTCCGAATCACGTGTTCATAGGAAATACACTCGCTATAATTTTTTTTGGAGCTGCCTCGTCCTGCACCGCCGACCATAGTTGTTTTGCCGTCTCCATACAGTGTAGCTGAGGGTGGAAAGGTAATGTAATGTAATGTACCTTGCCGTGGTCACTGACGGGTTCACGCCAGTTCACAGGGTTCACTTGAGGAGAGCTCCCACCCCCTGCTCGCCTCCTCTTCTTCTCAAAACGCAACGATCGGAGCTAATCCAATATTATTCATTTATATATTAATGTCGGATTCCATTTTTTCCCACCGACTGTTGAGGTAAGGACACATCTACTCTTCCAAAACGCGAATACCTCTCTTTAATGGCGAGGTGCGATCTCCAAAGTTGTTTACTGAAATTAAGCCTCGCTATTGAATATTGAATTTTCATCTGGTGCTGTAGTCAAGGCAGTTTATATGAAGTCGCCAATGTATAAAATGGCGACAGTAGGTGGAGGAGGGGGGTGGAGGATTTTTGGGAATATTCATAAGGTTATATAGAGTGCCAAATCGCCTTTGCCAAGTAGACTCCGAGGCAGTGTGTTGCCCAACAGCCTTGTGAATGGAGTGAAACGGGTTAACTCGTCAGTTTGTTACAGTTACAACAACGGAGCCTCCGTCTGGCTGAATTTGCGCTCCTTCTCGCGCTATACAATGTGGCGTATCTGCTTATTTTATTGCACAACGCGCTCTATTTCCCCACTGTGCCGCGAGTGTGAGTGCGTTTAGTTGTGAAAGACTTCTGAACACAGTGTTATAGCTGGCTTATCGACTGATATAAGGAGCCTCGGAGTCCATAGATGTTCAAACTGCACGCCAAGTATCAATTTTCATCTATTGATCGCTCTCTCTCTACACATTTCTTCCTCTTGCCTGAGCAGAAAGGTAGGCCTGTATCTCTATGCACAGGACTCTTTTTCTTTCATTTCCTCCTCTTCCTCCTGCCAACATGTGCTGCTGCCCTACTCTCTCTCATACACACACACACACACACACACACACACACACACACACACACACACTGAAACATATACAGTACAGTAAGAAGAGCTGCTCATTTCAGGAGATGTTTTGCAAACAGAGGATTATCAGCGAGGCGTCGTGTTAAAAAATATCAGTTCCTGTATGGTCACATTTTCTATCTGTACATAAATATTGACCCAGCTTTGAATGCCATGTGTCTCCCTCTGCCTTTAGGGGAGGGACCTCTGTGCTGACTAATGTTGCCACTGTGGATCATGTGTGAGTCCAGTGTCCATAACACAAGAGACGACCACATATAATTCAAGCAGCCAGCGAGACAGGCATGAATCATTGGCAATTTTTGGAATGTATTTTAATTATTTAACCATGTAAGCTTGTTACATATAATGTAGGTCATGGAAATGACTGCGCAACACTTCTGCCACTGAGGTTTTTCCTGAGAGAGTAGGTGTTTGGACTGTGGAAAGTGACTCCCAAGTTTGGAGTCCGGTGGACATTTGTGCACTCCGATAGTTAATTTTCAGGCGTGTGTGATGACCGGCTAAACAAAGGTAAATGAGCTCTTGCTGTGCGGATCGGGCAGATCGGGTTCAGCTTGGCCCGGTGAGTTCAGTGTGTGTGGAGGATTTCACTCCAGCAGGACGCTTACACTGGGGGAATGTCAATTCCCTTTGTGGATCCCTGGGAACGGTCTTCCATCTCCCTTCTCGGAACTGCTCTAATGAGGCCAGGCATATTGCCTTTCATCCCTCACTCCCTGCAATTAGGCACAGCTCACAGTTTTCGTTATGGCCACAGTGGAGTGTTTGTATACACAGACACAATGTAGTGGTCCAAGACTGCCCGCTCCCTTCAACAAAAACAGCGCTCAGCATATGCCGCCCCTCGTATACCTGGGATACTGTACTTTTCAGGATTTGCTGTTCTGATTTCTAACAACAGTCACTGTGGATGTTATGTTTTTGTGCGCCTCCCACAGCTCAAAATGAATTCATCCCTGCCAGAGAATACCGTGGAAGGTCATATGGTCATGATTTGCAGATTTAGTTGACATGGAGTGTATAACATTCCTGGAGTTCAGGGAAGAAAATCAATCTAATCTAATGCCAACCAGATCTATTTTCCAGCCGTTTTTGTACAAACAAGCATTCACGATAGCGGCACAGCTCATGATCCTCACAGAAAATTCTCAGAACCACAATGCAGAGTCCTATTTTTCCCACCAAAAAAGGCCGGCGTTCTATACAGGTTCACTTTTATTCGGTTCTTTCATCCTTTTTGGTATTGCTTTTGTCATTGGACCAATGCCGTATCGAAGCCCAGACCGCTCAAAGGCCTCACTAAAACAGCATGTTTGCACAGTTCCAACCAAAAGAAAACGCTCGAGCACTGAGAGGGGGGGAACAAACCTCGAGGCGAGTGGGGAAAGAGCCCCTGCCACTTTCTCTGTCCCGTGCAAGAAAGATTCGGTCAGCAGGAGCTGGCATTTACCAGGCTTTGGCAGTTATAGGAGGCTGTGATGTCAGCCATTTTAGGATGGACAGTACAATGTGCGGTACGGCGCCATCTTTCTTCCTTTTCTTCTTAAGTTGCCAAATGAATGCCTGTAGTCTTGGCTACAGAACTGAAGAAGTTATTCATCAAAAGTGATTTAAAAGGATGCATGACTCAGATTTTTTTTTTCTCTGCGCACCATGGTTTATTTGTCTGTCATTCATCTGGGCCACAGATAGAAGAGTTCGGGGAACAATGTAACGTTTAAACAGTGAGCGTTCACCCTGACACAAAAGATGCTCAGACAGACAGTAGGTATGTACTGTGGCACGTCAGTCTCCAGGCCTCTGCACTGATTTAGCAAGACAATAACAGTGACAGGAGGTCACTCGCAGCGGGTATGGCTGCTATATTTCTTTCATCAACCTCTGACATAAACATAGCAACAGTGGAGCTGGGAGTTTTCTGTTGCTGCGACCTGATCAAGAAAAGAAAAGTTATTGTTGGGGACCTCAGCCAAAGTTATCTGAAAGAGACTTGACCCGTGAACGGACTCTTCAAAGATGGCTGGCAGAGCATGTGGATTAAGTTTGTTCTGCACCGGATGTAGTCCGGGGAATTCACTGTGTATGTCTGTGTGTCTTGAGGTTGGTGGGTGTGGGCGAGTGACTACGCTGTGTGTGTGGCGTGGTGGGCAAGGGGAAGAGAGGGGTTGCCATGGCGATGTTAACACATGAGTGGCACCACCGACCGGTCTCCCAGTGGACGAGGCTGCAGTCATGGAGGTAAGGGGGGGAGGAGAAGGAGGAGGACGAGATGGCTGACAACACCTGCATCTCAGACACTAATACGAACACAAACACACCCATGTAGGAGAAAAAAAAGAAGAGCCGGGAGTGGAGACTACACACTGAAGCTGCGGCATGTCTTCAGCTGGACAGGCGGTGAAGACGGCGTGGACTAGTGTGCTGTATTAGTACTGTGTGCTAAGAACCCTGATGAGTCTGAATTGTTTTTCAGCACACGTAACACCAGAGCCTGACACTTATTCATGCTGGCAAGCGTACAGTGCCATTCACGCACAAAGATGTCCCCAAACTGAAACATGTCCACCCTTACTGTCAATAAAAAGCCCACATTAGTCCACAGTGGCAGCATGATGGACACAGGGGACACGCAGGAAACAGAACAATCACAATTCGACAGTCAGCCGTCTAAAGGCTCCCAGCGCTGGATCACGTTTCCCTTATAAATGAGGCGCCATTGTTCCCAATCTCTTCTCTGTGCAAGACAGTAATTGCTCCCTGTCTCTGGCTTATATTTGGGTGTCCAGCTGATCCACTCACATGACGTTAATCTATTTAATGGACACTGTTCCCAAAATGTTCCCGCTAAACAGATTTTTTGATCATTCAAATGTATCCGTTAGGAGTTCCCCCTCTCTGCCCCAACCCCCAGCGGACGGCAGGTCATTTTTTTTGGCTGATTCCTTTTTTTTATTTGAAGCAGACTCTAAAGACAGCCGCAGATCACTGTCAAAGCAAATTATACGCAAAATAAATATTGTCACAAGTATGAGAATTTATGCCCGCTTTTTTTTTTTCTAGCTCTTCTGCGACTGTCGCATCAAGAGACTCCTTGCCAGTTATTCATTTCAAAGAGAAAGATTTTCAGAACGGTGCAGGTGCTAAATGTTGCGGAGGTGAGGAGGGAGTGTGTGAGGAGTGTGTGTGTGTGTAGAGAGATGTGTGCCTACGAGGTGTCAGCGGGGAGGAATATTGAAACAGCAGAGCCTGTCATCATCATCAGTCATCCTCTCACTTCACTCCCAAATGTCTGAGTTTTGTCTTCCTTTGTCCTTCTTTCCTCCTCCAGCCTTCACAGTCTCATTCATGTGACAGGTGGCACAACAAAAACACCAATCTCTGTTTGTTAATGTCAACTGTAGGTGACCCAACAATCTGGGAGTGTCTGAATCAGTGGACTGTTTTGAATTAAATTTTAATGTTTAGCAACCACTTCGCAGGCTCGCCTCTCTTTCCGCTGGTAGCAGCTCGCCGTAGATTGGGCATGTTTTTCCTGTTGTAATATTGTAATTACTGCAGCAGTTTATGAGGTGATGAAAGGGAATACATGCTGCTTTCTTTCAATTGGTTTGCTGAAATGGGAGCAGCACACTCAGCTGTTTGCCATGTAAAAGTATAAAGAACATAATTAAATATTAATGAGATGTAAATATAATATTGTTATGGAAATGACAGTGTAAGAGCACATAAGGGAGGCCCTCCTGTAAATCTTAAAGCTTGCTATTAAATGAGGCGGAACGTATAAATCCCATCAGAATTCAAACCTAGCCTAATCCCATTTGTTTTGAAACGCTTGTTTTTGAAAAGTTGAATGGTTCAGACGTGGTTTTAGTTCGCCGAACAAGGCCCCCTCTGCTCGGCGCTGAGCGTGGGTGTCCAGAAAGCACCGTCTGAGAGCTCTGCCACTTTCCCTCACTTCACATACGACTCCCCTGGTCCGCTGAGATGAAAAGAGTTTCCTCCCCCTGTGCCACAGATCCAGTGCCAGTGCGAGGACATACGACACACTGGGGACAGTGATCGTCTGAGCGTTGTCTACCTCGCCGCTGAAACACAAGGCCTTGCTTTTCAGAGGGAACCATTCAATGGCTCCCTGTCTGGGAAGCCCTTGTCTTGTGTCTGATCGCACGTCTCGCTCGCCAGATAAAGCAGCCCATTCTTTTGATAGGTGACCTGATTCTTTATGTAACCTTTCTCAACTTTTGGCTTGTCTTGGGTTTTCTCATGCAGGAAGTGTTTTTCCGGGGAGGGGAGCTTCTGTACTAGGCTAGCTTCTGTCTCGTCACAGACCGGCGTCCCTCCTGGGGGGGCCTGCTACACCAGTCCCAACCTCCCGCCTTGACCAAGTTACCGCCTCCATCACTTTATTTTGTGAAACATCCTGACATACGGTGTGCTTTCTGTGGGAAAAACAGAATTAATCACTTCAGTGCAGCTAAACTGAGGCAACACTGATTTGTTCTATAGCATAGTGACCTCTCTCACGCAGATGTTTCAGATGTGCATGTCCCTCTGCTGCGTGAAAGCTCATTTCTAAATCCCTCATTCGGTGGAACAAACTCAATGAGCGCCGTGTCCTCAACAGGGGTTAATCGAGTGTGCCGTCAGAGGATATCATGACCTCTCTGGCGGCAAAACATACAGCACATGCCCGCGTCTGCATGCAGTGAACTGGGATTACTGCATAAGATGCTGGTGACCTACTTTTTGTTGTTGTTTGTTTGTTTTGTTTTAATTTAGGGTTTTTTTCTGACAGAGCAGCAGCCGTCAGTAGAACTAAAAACGAGGTAGATACAAGGAGGACGTCACATTCTGTCTGGGATCAGTGTGTACCGTCGGGCAGTCATTTGAGGGTTTTAATTCTGGAACAGGTTCATCTTTTATTTACCATCCAGCCGGCCATGGCGAACATGTACGTGGATGCAGTAAAGTCTGTGAAAGTGCTTTTCACTGTGTACAAAGATGCAGCGTGACAAAAGAAAATGTGTGGAAAGTAGGAGAAATTGTTTTCTTTGTCACTGACAAAAAGCACTTCAGAAACCAGGTTTATTGTGGTATGGTGGCAGTTGTTTGTGCAGCTGATGTATGTCCCAGAACGATAGGCTTGCAGGAGAAGGTAGAGCCTGAGTGATATGGATAGTTTTCAGCAACATGTTGCACATCAATGCTTCTCAGAAAGGAAGATGAGTGATATAACAGAGGCTGGGTTTGTGTCAAAAGTTCATGCAGGGGGCAGAGGGTGCAAAGCTACGTCTCCACTTTGATATTTCTTTTCTCATCATTTGTTCTTTCCCGTGTTAAAATGGCTATAAAAACCAGCTGTGCCACTAATGAAACACTGGCTATTTGCACTGTGCATCCTTGTCCTACAAAACTCTGTTAAATATTTGTGGCTTTGTGAGAGAACAGAGGCATGTTTTCACTTCATAATGCAGAGAACAAAGGGGGAGACAATCCGTTTCCATCCTCAGGACTGGAGTGTTATGGGAAGAGAAAGCCTGTGGATGTGGTTTGCTAATGGATTTGTGCACCCAGTGATCTGTGTATTATGTTTGTATGCATGGATGCGACGCTATGCTGCTTGTTGAGCAAGTGTAGGATGAAATGGTTTGAGCCTGCAGCTTGTAAAAGGCTTCAGATGTGTTTGCAGTAACCTTCTTAGACCTTATGAGAATGTTCCTGAACTGTACTGTTGTTGGCTGACTGCTCGGACACACACACACACACACAGACACACTAGTCACCTGATCTCCCCTCTTGACACTACATTATGCCGGAAAGGTACAGTGTAACGTGCAATGTAAAACATATGGCTCCCATCCAAGGGTGGCAGTAAAATACTCACTCTCTCCAGCAAAGTCATTTAACCTTCATATGTCTGATTTACAATATCAAACCAAAGACAGCACGACCCAGAGCATGTGACAAATTTTTAACATTTTTAGATTAAAAAACAAGCCCATTTTTCCTTGTTAAAAAACGCATTATTTAAAACAATAATACTTTCTCTTACAAGACAAGTTTAGCAAATAATTTTTGTAGTCAAACCCGTACCTGTGTGCATATTTTTGCATATTTGTGGTCGCTGCAGACAATGTGGAACAGCTGGTGAGGTTAGATACACCCGGCACTATCAATTTAGAGTGGTGAAGTGCATCCCACTCAATAGGTGCAAAATCCCCAAGGTAGTCTGCGGGCCATATTTATTATTTACTGATATTAACTCTTTCCTGGAGCGAGGCAGGTGGCATCTGGCAACAAATATCCAAACACAGCACATCTCATTTATATGATATTAATTTTAGCTTTAGTCTTGGTGCCAACCTGCTTTTTTACTACATGTTTTGTTAATATCATGAAGCTTGACTAATAATAATTTTGCTCACACGTGCCATCACTAATTACAAGAGCCAAACCTATAGCAACAGTGATTACTGTTATTTCTCTGTTGATTTCCGTGATCTGCTTTTATGAATTTTTTAAAACATAACAGCAAGGCAGAAGTCTGTAAATCCAAGTAAATAACTGTCAGCCGCACTGATTAAAATGGAGCATTTTTTAGTATGTTTCTTTTTTAAATTATATTTAATGGTAAATACTTTTGAATATTAAAAAAAAAAAATAAGCCACATGTAATTTGTTAATAAAAATATCTTCATGAACTTCATGTGTCTAGTGAGCAAGATCCACTTTATCTCTTTCGCTACAGTAAATTCATGTAACCTTCATTTCATTTTATTATGAGCATAATGCAAAAATGTTTTTTTTTCTTTTTCAAAAGAAAAGCCCTAGACTCTTTTACTTTAGTGCTGTAATTGCTGATAAATACCACCTACACTTCTCACACTGTATTTCCACCTACACGTATTACCCTGTGTGGGGCTTTTGCTTTCTCTACATCCTGCTTACTATAGTGCATCATGAATATTTCATGTTTTAAATTTTTCTCAAAGCATAGACTATAAATCTGTTGTCCATAAACAACAGGTTTTTATCTGTTATTTTGTGATGTTCTGCTGCTATTTCTTTATGTAATTGCTGAATTAAAGATGGGCTGAAAGAGTCACATGTCTCTCCCTCTCTTTTTGTGCTCTTTCCTCACAGGTTCCCTCGGAGCTGTTAAACTTGTCCATGTGACAGGAGTTCTGAAGCAGCAGAGGGCATGAAGCAACACTGTGATATCATAGTGGCTGGTCCATGACACTAACCTCCATTCAACCCTCTCCACTCTCCACCCGCCCTCTGTTCTCATCATACCGGACAAGCAATCACTCACTCTCCCATCTACACAAAGCTGCACAATGGCCAGCAAGAGGAAATCCACAGTACCCTGCATGATACCATCCAAATCCAAACATGTGCGTGAGGAAATCATCCTGGGCTCGCTACCAGAACTCCTACCAACAATCCCAGAAGACAGCATACTCAGCATCTCTGGAGAAGAGTCTGGCCATTTCTCTCACAGCTCCTCCAAATCCGATAGTGGCAGCGAGATGCAGAAAGGAGGTACGTACAGCTGTCCAAAGTGCCGTTTCGAGTCCAGAGATCTAAACTACTTTTTGGATCACATGCACAACTGCCACTTAGACTTCAGGGCCCAGCCCACTTTCTACTGCCTGAACTGTGGGGTGTCAGTCGTCCGCTTTGAGGGTCTGGCGCTGCATAACGCTAACGCCCACCCTAAGATAATGGAGGGCTTGGTCACCGCCTCCCTAACTGTCAACGTGAGGGATGGAGTAACAACGGTGGAGCAAAGCCTCTTCACAGACAGCGGAGAAGACTACAGAGAATCTGGGATCTCCCTCACCAAAACACCCATTGCAAAGATGATGAAAGCCAAGGGGGAGCACAAAAAGATTGTGGTTTCCCACACCGTGGAGGTACGGAAGATAGACACTGGAAAGGATGTAGACCCCAGCATGCTGACAAATGTGCCTGAACTCCAAAACGGGGCTCTCAGTCTTTCTGGCGCCCCAGCTATGCCGAGGACCACTGTCGCTCAAGTGATTAAGACGACAGTGTCCAACCAAGTCTTTCACCAGCACACTCCCTCCCTTTACTCCCCCCCTTCCTCTGGTTCCAATAAAGACCTTCCAAAGGTGATGATCCCTCTCAGCAGCATCCCCACCTATGATGCCGCCATGGACACCAGCAGCTTTCTCAAGACATCCTTTGGCAAGTTCCCCTACCCGACCAAAGCCGAACTTTGCTACCTAACAGTGGTCTCAGAGTTCCCCGAAGAGCAGATCAAACTGTGGTTTACTGCCCAAAGGCTCAAGCAGGGCATAAGCTGGTCTCCTGAAGAGATCGAAGAGGCCAGGAGGAAGATGTTCAACACAGTGTTCCAGGGCGGAGCACCTCAAAAGCAACCCGCTACACAACGGCACGTTAATCACATTGTAACCCACCACACTGTCACTGCCCATCAAGGCTCAAAAGGACCAAACTTTCAGATGGCCAAAGTTCCCTACGACAGTATGAAAACCAGGCCTGTCGGAATCATGGCCACACAGGCAAACATGTCAACCAATCCCAATGTCACTAGGGTCTCGTATTCTACTCCAATCGCACCCCCAAAGTTTCCATCCATAGTCAGAACAACACAGGTACTGACCAAGAGTACTCAACCCACTGTGGAGCCTGACAAGAGCAATGGCCTCGGGCTGGACATGGCTGGAAACAGTGGTTGTGTCAGTAGCACCAGCAGCAGTCGAAGCAGCAGTAGCAGCAGTAGTTGCAGTAGTAGCAGCAGCATCAGCAGCTATTCCAGCAGTAGTAATGGTGGTGAGACTGTCACCCGGAAACCGGTGCAAAACAGCAGCCCAATTAACAGCATCAACAGCATCGCCACTTGCTCTACCAACATTAGCAATAATGATGAGCACGGTGTTGCTGACACCAACGGCAAACCAAATGGCAAAAGCAACAGTTTACCAATCGGATTGGAAGGTTCAAACACAACCAAGAGTCAAGTGATCATCGATAACACCAGCAAATCCACCGTCACCTGTAACAATCATGACAGCGGCACCATCAGTCCACAAGAGCAGGCCAACGCCGCAAAGCCTGACGACGAACGCAACAACTACATCCACAAGACCAACAACAGCAGTATTAGCAATGAATATCCCAGTACTACCTGTAATGACAGTGTCCCCAACCTGAACCATGCCAGCAAATCCCCAACTGAAAGCACCAGCACTACTGTCATTACAAAAAGCAGCTCATCTATTTTAGATGAGGGTAAATGCAACAAGGACTTTCCCATGAAAGGCATGTCGATCTTACAGCAACTCATCAAGGAGGAGGACCTGTTTGCTGTGGACAGAAGCTGCCCAGAGCTAAAAATGGACCCCATCAAGATCAACTTCAAGAGGCTGAAGATGAATGAGCCAGATACAACATCTGAGATCGTACATCAAGATCACAAGTCTGACAAAGCCGATGGGTCTCAGCCGTCTTTCTCACCCCCCTGGGCTAACAAGACCCCCCAGCAGCTGCACATCCTCCGACAGGTTTTCTCCAACACCCACTGGCCCAGCAGTCAGCAGTATGAGGACTTAAGTGTCCAGACAGGCCTTCCCAAGCCGGAGGTGGTGCGCTGGTTTAGTGACAGCCGGTACAGCCACAAGAACGGGCAGCTGAAGTGGCTGGAGTCCTATCAACGACCGCCCGCAGAGGAAGTGAAGAGCCACGGAGACGCCAAACCCGAGTCACCGAAGGACTCGCCAGTGGCCAAAAAGAAACTTGTCGAGCAAGACATGAACAAGCACCTTGAAGGAGAAGCAGGACTGAACTCAGGGCAGCGGGTTGTGTGGCAGGATTCATACTCACCGCTGCTGAGTCTGATGGGGTCCGACGGGAGCGCCGAGCGAGGCCGAGCTGAGGAGTCAGTGCAGCCGGGAGTCCTCCAGGATCCCTGGTCAGAGAGAGCGGTGGACCACCAGCAGCCTGTGGCCAATCAGTCACTCATTGAACAACAGACTGATGCTAATCAGGCCAGGTATTTCACTCTTAATGCTTGAATTACAAATGTGATAAAGTCCCTTGAGTAAGGTCCTGTTCAGACTGAGCATTATCATGCATCCTGGGTGGTCCGATCACAAGTGGACCGCTCTAGTATGTCCGTTCACACCTCGCATTATCTCTACATGCAACTTGTGATTGGATCTCACTTGGCCTGTCTATAGGCAAAAAAACACGTAGTATACACTTGACTAATACAGCGGACACTGCAACATTATAGGTATGTTTGTTTTAATATCCTACATTAATGAATTCAGTTACATTATATCAACCTATAAAAATAAAGTTATTGTGTACCAGCAATCAGTGGTCTCTAAATGTGACCCAGGACATTTGCATTCACAATGCGGTACCGACCACCTCCAAATGTAGTCTGAGTGACTGGATGTCGCATATCCCTTTTCCAGCAACACAGAACTGGTTCCATTGCGGTGCACTGAATTAAACCATTTAGACCAAAAAAAGAAAATGGTTTGGAAACTGAAAAGCTGTATTCAAAACATAGCACGTTTTCCTTGACCTGCTTGAGTTACATTATGTTTTCTCAATTTAAGGGTTCCCTTTAGTGCACTGCACCCTGTTTTCTTCTCTAGAGAGGCACCCTAAAGGGCACTTTATCATGTTTTATTCAGCATATGGCCATCCAAGAGGGCATTTTTGCAGCATTTTTCTCAAACATGGGGTCCCCTTCCCCCTCCCTGAGTTCAATAGTAAGCTAGTCCATCCTTGTAAAAACTAACAATACTCAATGCAATCTACCGTCTTGCCACCAATGTTTACTTCTATGGTGTAATGTGCAGTGCCCTACACTAATGATACAACACATTAAAATGGTTCCGTTCAGACTTGGTGGAAACATGAAGGTTCACTAGATAGCACCAAGATTCCAAGAATCCTGAATGGAACCAGTTCAAGAACCAGCTACTTTGGTGGAGAAAGTGTAACAGTATCCCTGATGCGTCCTGTACTTAGAGCTGTCCACTTGTGATCAGATCACCCAAGACGCATGTTAATGAACGTCTCATCCACAGCGCCTTGTGATAATTTACAAGCTTTGTGCTATTTATCAATCGGGAAAACAAATACAATGTAAGCCAGGTGGGATGATAAAAGCATGACAGCTTGTTTGTAGCTGTGGTTGCGTGATGTACAGTAAAAAGGAGGCAGGAGAAGTGTGTACAGGTACTCATGCTGAGTAGCTTATTCAGACAATCAAAGGTCTGTGTTTAAGTAGCTATTTTTAGATAAGTAGGAGTCTGGGCCGTTGAATTATAGATTGAGAGCGCATGCTAATATATGTGAATAAATCATGACAATTGTCTTTGGTAAGATGGATTTCCAAGAGGCATGTTAACCCGTACACAGGCATCTTTTAACAGCGCTGCCTCTCAAGAAGTACCTCACTTGTACTAACAGTAATACAAGACAACAGGAACTTTCTAATTACGTCCTCATGATTGGTGCTTGTTGTGCTTGTGTTGCTGATAGGGATCGCCTGAGGATGGAGCTGCTGGAGGTGTGATGAAGCAGGCCCAGTGTCGCCAGAGGAACATCATGTTTAAAGGCTGGCTTCGCTCCCCTGGCCGTGGTCTACGAAGAGTGTTCATAATGACAGCAGATGTGATTGTAGCTGGACCGTTGGACTCTGACTGTAACTGTGAATACCCCCCACCCCTCCTCCTCCTCCTCCTCCTCCTCCTCCGCCTCCTCCTCTTTCTTCCATCTGCCATCACTTCCTGCCATCGTCAAAAGAAAGAACTTCTCACCTTTGAGTCCTGTGATGTTTAAGCCTTTCATGCTTCTTTGTGGTTGTGTGGGGAGGGTGCACAATGAGGTCAGTACGAGGGATCAAAGAAAAGAACGAGAAAAGACGCACACTGACTGGAAAACTGACTTGAATGAGCGAAGATAGGATAGGATAGGGCCGAGAGATATTGTTTGTGGGTCAGAGGGAGAAATATATAAATATATGATTGAAACTGCACTAAAGAGGGTTTGTACTGACTGGACAAACAAAAGACGTGTCAAGGAAATGTTATTGTTGGCTTTGTGATATTTTTTACTTTTTTAGCAACCAGTACTTCAGCACTGCCTTGAATTTTACTTTTTCCGTTATTTGGTTTTTCAATTCTATTTACTCTTCTATAGTCACTGTAAGTCCAGATGCAATCAAACATGGTTTATTTAGATCTGTATAAATGTTGGTGATCACTTTGCAGTTCAGCTACACGCAAGAGACTATATACAATGCACTAATGAAGACAGCAATGCTAAAAATCACACTGCCCCACAGTAAAGGTATTGACAGCTCCGTCAAGATCAATACACTACACTGCCCTGCAAACTGAACAGAGAGAAGCCTGTCACGCTAACGTTGCCTTACTCAGCTCTGTCCATGTGTTTATATGACCTGTCTGTCCATCACCTTGCTTTCCAGCTACTGTGCTGTCCTGAGAAAAAAAAACGAAAAGGAAAAAAAAAAACATGCCAGTGCATCAATGGTCACTGTTCGTCTATATCTGTGAAAAAATCTTGTGCTGCTTTCTGTACACTTGGAGATGTTTAACTTTAAGCTGTAATTGTATCAAATATTGTTACTGGCAAAATGTTGTTTAAAGCAAAATTATCAATTTGATCCCTAGACACTGACAGAGTGAGATATTGTGCTAGCTAGAGAGCCAAATGAGGAGATCTTTGCTCTCCTCTGAATTTTCTTGTGTTTATATAAACATACAGTCACTACATGAATCCTATTAAGCTGCATCTTTGTCAAGCTGCTAATAGCTAAGAACGGTGCTATACCATCCAAAGTGAAATTGGAGGTTGATCTCCTACCAGCAGTGTATGCACTTGTGTCGAATGTTACAAATTTATTTTGGTTTGAGATAAATGGAATCTGGACTTACGGTGTTATGATCACTTTAAAAACTTTTATGAAATAGTCTGATCATAAAGCACTGTTGTATCATCCTTTCTACACTTCTGAATCTTTACAGAATAAACTGAATACTCACCAAGCAGCAACGTCTCATTATTTACCCGGCGCCTTGCAACCAGGGGTGAATTTCAATGATAGCACGGAAACCAGTGAAATTATTCAGTGTGATGAATGTGAAAGTACCATGCAGAGGGATTGGAGGAATGCATACAGCCTCACCTGCTGGTGAGCTGCTGACAATACAGTTTGAGCTGTGAGCTCAATTCTCTGTTTCCATGACAGGCAATCGCTGCAGAATAACCTATTGATTTTATCTTCCAGGTGTATTGTGAAGGATTTAGTCTTAGGTATGTATGCAGGGCTTCTCTTTTCAATGAAGGGTGTGCACTGTGAGCAAAGAAATATCCATAGGTCTGCCAGATGTTACCAGAGGCATGAATTCACTCTTGAAGAAGGCAAAAGGAATCACAGGATTGTTAAAAGTACAGTCACACCACGTCTCATTTTCCAAACGGTTTAATTTAAAGGTCTAGATTTATTCACTTCTCAGAACTGCTCATTTTGATAAACCTCAGGAAAGTCTGAGCTCATCTTGTGATCAGGAGATTAAATGTATTTGACTAAACAAATACGAAGATGCTTTCACTCTGGCAAGACCTTCATGCAAAAAAACATGTCTCCTTTTTTATTGTTCTAAATTGTGAAAGGGGGGGTTGGTATGTGTAAACCTGAGAATATCAGTCAAACATGTGTTAGATTGCTCTTATAAGATGATTTAATTATAAAGCTTGTTTTTTTTTCCCTACACCTTTTCAAGTCGAATTCAAGCACTTTTCAGGCTTTTCCAGCACCTTACTGCTGTGTTCAAACATTTTCATACACAGGGTTCATACAACTTTCAAGGCAATTTCAAGGTATGTAAACCAAATATTTCCAGATTCCCAGTCTTTATAACAACATCTAAATTGGTACTATAAAGGAAATTGAAAAAATGTTTATACAATTCCTTTATGTCCACAGCAATCAATGTGTATGGTCATATTTATTTGACCTGATTGTTTATCTTACACCAAATAATCATGATCAAATCATACAGAGGGCTTATCTATAAATTACAAAAGAGCAGAAGGAAAGCAAATTTCTGTTTCAAACATAAGACAGGATGGTTTAATTTCAATTAAGATTTTAATTTTACATGGGTGATTTTGAAGAAGGAATACCAGATTATACCTAAAGTGTTTTTCTGATCCTGACAACATAACTGTTAATATTAAGAATTTTCCAAATTGTCAAGATTGTACAAACCCTGTATACAGTACATTTAACATTTGCGTGCTAGTAACATCCAAAATTATGTTGTGACAGCATTCTGCAAGATTAATTAAAAATTCAAGTTTGCAAAATGTGTCCCGTTTTTGTTCTGCAAGTAGACCGGTGTCTGATAGAACCTAAATTTCAATGTGTTTAAGGCTAACCTGCACCTGTAGGAACCCTGCATACATTTTTTTCATATCATAGTACTCAATACCAATCTGCTTTTTTGCAAAAAAACAAAACAAACTCCACTTCATCTTAACATTCAAAATTTAATAAAAATCAGGTCAGGTGTCAAGAAGCGGTCTGTTAACTCTGCATGTATCGGAGGAAGCATGTGGCAAGTTCAGGCTCTCCCCAGACTGACAGGGACTCGGTAGCGCCCAGGATCATGAAATAGGACAAACTGGGTGATAAATAAAATGGGTTACAAAATTGTGGGATAAAAATTATAGAAAAAAAATTTTTTTAATAAAAATCACAAGTACACAGTTTATTTGTAGGGTTTTATTCGTTTTTCAACCTACAATGATAAAACTCAAAGAAAACATGATCAAAGGCTATGACAAAAAGGTAAAACAGGAATAGGATGTTGACTTTACAGCTACATACATCAAATTTCCTATCATAAAAGTGGAATAAAATGAATTGATAATTCACATTAAATGTTACATTATTTTATCCTCAATCTTTACACAATTAAAAAAACTGCCCTAAAATTGTAACAGATTGGTGATTTTTTTTGGCAAAGTCGATATCCCTCACATAACCTTCTGGGAAGAAAAACACTTTCCATTTAAATGACTTTAAATACATCATCATAGCATTATCTTCAAGTAACAGATACGGGAGTTTTTCTTTTCTTGGAACAATTGTTAAATTAAGTTAAAATCAATGTAGACAGAGCTATGCAGAGATTCAGAGGATGCTTGCGACTCAAGAGGATACAAATGATTGGTTCACATTTACACTGAAAAAGAAGTCCCTGATGGAGGCTGTAAAACAAAATATTCACATTCTGCTTGCTTAAGTAAATATTGACATGGTTGCAGTATTTCCCCCCCTTGCCTGCCCAGACATCCTCTTTCATGCTTAACAATTCAACATAGTCCAGTTTAAAATATTCACCCAAACAATTCCATGGCCGAGCCCCTCATACACACACATGCACGCACACAAACACACTTCTCAAGTCGAGCTCACATTTCCATTTCCTCGAAAGGCGCGTGGGTGTAGTTAAGGAATTCATTTGATTTAACTTTGTCTATCAAAATATAGAATTCATTAATAATACATGGGAGGGCTAAAATACAGAGCAAGTGAACAGAGAAAATAAAATGATACAAAGCATTTTTTTTGTTTTTTGCTGAATACAGTAGCTATAGGACCACAGAGTTCAAAGTTCAGGCATTGTCAGCTTTTGTCCCCGAGGAGGGAGAGAGACAAAGGAAAAAAGGTCTTCCAATTACTGGGAATATGCCTTGATGCTCAGTTGTGGGTATAGTTCAGCCTTGATGCCTGATCTCAGATCAGACGTTTAGACTACCCACAACACCCCCCTGCCACTTCATTATGGCCTCATTTCGTCTTACCGTGTCACCGATGTTACTTTTTTTCTGCTCAAACTGTCTGAAATTCCTGATCGGGTCTGGCCATCGAGCAAAATTCGATTAAGCTAAAAAAGAAGTATCCAATAAAAAAAAAATATGAGTGTGTCATAGTTAAAACCACAAACTGGGATTTAAAATTCAAAGTCGTCGTCTGCCATGTCGATGGCCCAGGCGAACTTCTCACGCTGGGTTTTGTTGTAGATCTTTTCCACGGGAATGCCCCACTTCTTACACCTGGGAGACAAACAAAGAGCAAAAAAAAGAGACGGAAATCAGCCAAGTTCATTCTTTAACCCACTAAGACCCAAGTGCACCTCGAAAAATACCCTGTAAGACCCAAGTCTTGTTCCAAATGCACATCCCAAAACCTGAGGGTTTTCTGAAAAACTGCACAAAATGTCAACATTTCCTAAATTTCTCAGCCACTGTAGCAGATAGAGACTTGAAATAAAAAAACATCCTAAAGCTTAAACCCTTGGCTTTAACTGTAAATCATCACCTAGCACTAAAATGCATTAACGTTCTTTCACCACATTTATAAACAAATTAATGCAAAACAGTGTGGCACAGCAGGAAAAAAAAAAAAAAAGATATGAAAGCCATATTTTTACTTCAACTGTCAGTAGGAGTACAATAACTATATCATGTTTGTTCAGTGTAGCAGTAAAGGTCTGAAGGCTTATTATAGTCTGGGTCATCATCCGATCTAATGTCGATAATACAGAACTCAACTTCTTTGTCGCTTCCCTCGCTCAGATCGGCCGTCATGTCTCTCATAGACGTGCTCATGTGTGTTTTGGATGATCTTGTCACAGTTTAACTTTATTTTCTGTCAATTCTTCTATGTGGAGGAGCAAAGAATATTTTTGTTTTGTTTAATTCTCTTTCACACATGTATTTCAGCGATTTGCTGCAATACCTGTTGCATTTCATTGTTTGTTCTCGTCTTTTTTAAGACATGTAAACATTGCATCTGATCTAAATGGGTTAAAGGGGACCCGTTTTAGCCTGGAAACCACTCCGGTTTCTATATTTTCAAGACTTTAATCTTACCAAGCCACAGAGATGCGAGGGTCCAGATAGTTGAGCTTGGAGGTGCCGAGAGCAATCTGCTTGTTCTCTTCACGATCGGTCGCCTGCACCTCCAGCTTCATCAGCTGCTCCTCGACCCTCTGAACCGCCTTCTTCTTGGTCTCCACGGCTCTATAGAGGAGACAAGGTTATCACTGTGCTGATAACTGGAGACCACAATTTGTCGAAAGTTAACTTGGAGATACTTACTTTTTGGATTTTTCATCTCTCCGTACTTTGGCGTCAGCCTTGGCGCTCTTCAGTTCTCTCTTGGCATCAGAAAGCTGGTCCCTTTTTGCGTCAATCTAAGAAAAGAAATGACAGTAATTAGTCTAAGAAATGACAGACACTGATTATTGTACTTGTGTACTTGCATTGAGAGAAATGTTAACAATTCCTTAATATTGAACGAGACCTTGTACATCTGCAAGAGCCTTTTAATGTTTAACAATTTTGGTGAAATTGAAAAATAAAAAATGGACAAAGCAGGACAGGACATGAAAATTTGTAGGGGGTCAGTCACTCACTAAAACATTTCAAGCTTTTGTAGGCAAAAAGGTATTCAGAATTTTTTCATTAAACTTTGCCACAAAATTATTTTTGCTACAGCAGAGAAGGAAAACACTCAATTTCCCTTTGAGTCATAAAGATTCCTAGCCTGGCTAACGCCAGACTAATCATAAATGAGATTGGTCTGGACATCAGCCATTCATTTCTCCGTAGAGGAGGCGTGGTTTACGATCCTCCAGAGCCGTTTATTGGGCGATTAGAATGTCCATCAAAAGCGTCTGTAGGTAGCTCTTAGCCAATCGTATCAGTTATACCAGATGACGTATGTAGAGCGACAGAAATTGATGTTTACATAGCCAGACTAGCCCATCTCTACTTTGAGACTAAAATGCTCAATTCTGCTTCTGCAACGTTTTTCTGCAGCATGTTCTGACTCTGGCTGCTCACAGTCTACCGGCAGTGTTGGGGTGTGTGTGTGTGTGTGAGAGAGAGAGTGTTGCTTGCTGCTTTGCTTCTCCAGTTCTCGCTTTCTGCAAGATTATTTATTTTTACGCCTTATTTCCCCCTCATGTCATTCAGCCACACACATCCACTGATTTGATTTTATGGGTAATAGATGAGCTGCTGCGCGATCACCGGCATTACAGCAGTGAGCGGTAGCAGGGCTAGTTGGTAGATTAGGCTTTTGCCAAATCCTGTCGGAAGCAAGGCTAAAACATCCTTTTTGGTGGTGAAACAGGAGTGTAAAGTCAAACGTTCTTCTTTTAAAATCAACTTTGGCTCTAAACTATTTAAAACGCCGGCTCTTAACTATTTAAAACGCCGTCTACAGCTAAAGAGAGCTTCGCGTCTGCTGCAGCCATTTTGGATCCGTAAGAAAACTACAAGCTTCCGTCTGCCGACTAGTACGCGTCATCGTCTTGCCGTCCCTCCCCGCTCTGTGATTGGATCCCTAAAAACAGGGCTAAGAAATGGCCCTGGTTGCCAGACTGCTTTGAGGTTCGAAATTAAATTTGAGCGTGCAAAGCAGTATGGGTATACCCAGGCTAAAAGACTCCAGTATTTGAAGACATTAAATTCTGACATTTATAAACTAAACTAGCAACCTTCTCAGGTTGAATAACAAAGGAAGAGTCCATCAACAGTACTGAACATCACATGTTTACCTTAGCCTGCAGGTTCTGCATAGACTTCTCAAACGTCTTTGGTGGAGCTCTCTGATGGTTACACAGGATGGCCACAGCCCTGTTGGCCCTGTTGTAGGACAAGATCTTGGCTGGAACGTTCTCTTCCGCTAGAGAGCAAGACAAGAGTATAATGAGTTTTCTGTACACAGAATGATTCATTACAGCAGTCACAGCGCAACCAGCATACATCTGAATTAATAACAGGTTTTTCATCTCGCTATCTATTTATCTCTGTGGGACTAAATCGAGCTGATTCGAATGAAAATGTGGTTTTAGAATATTTGACTGCAGGTGGAGACGTACCACTTGTGAGCTGCTTCAACTGCTGTTGCAGGGTGATTGAGGCGTTGTAGGTACGGAAGACTTTGGCTGTCAGACCGTCCATCAGCTCCTGAAGGTGCTTGTTCAGAACAGAAGTCTGGAGGAAACAACGGACAAAGAAATTGGTTTTGGATTGCTAAAGAGTTAGACACCTGGGTCATCCCATGCCAACTTGCTGAATTTATAACTTTTCAGTCCACTTAAAAAATATATTTTAATGCAGGCCCGAATAACTTCTATAATCAAATACTTTGGTTGCAAGATAGAAAATATTGATTACTGTTAACCAGTCCGGACCAACTTCATACATTAATACACACTGCAAATAATCTTTAGGGTTTCTTAATATTTGTAGTTTCAACCCAATCCAGTGGTTAGGTTAAGAATACATATAGAAAAAAAATTATACAAATTTAACGCAAAGGGCCCACAGTATTATGAGTACTACCCAACTGATACATCAGCTGACTGATATCTGCTGATGCTGGCCTATCGACAGTCCTCCTGTTTTAGTTTATTTGTTTGTCAATTTGATTTAATTACACTTAAATCACCCACACTTTCATTGAGACAAACTACTAAAGAAAACCGAGAAAACAATATTGCCTTTCAAATTATCCCACTTTTCCACATTTCATGCATAGAAATGCATTTCTGGTCAAAATTATACATTTAAAATGGACAGTGATCAACTGATACTCAACATACAGTACTGGTGTTTATTTAGTCATTTATTTTTGTTTTATCATCATGAAATACATTGTATATATAATGTCTTATAATTCTTAAATAAAATGTATTTAAAGGAAGCAGCCTCCTGAGGACATTTGCATAGTCATATTAGTGCAAAATCCACAAAGAAAAGGTCCATTTTTATTCCAGCTTGCCATGTCAGCCCCATAACACTTTTTTTGCTATAAGATTTACTATATGTGTCAGGCTCACAGTAGAGGTATAGGATTTTGCAAGGTCCCATGAGTTTAACAGAAGTTAAACGTTAACTTTTTTCAAGAAATTACATGAACTGGGAGGTTTAGGTGCGTCTAGCCATACATTTCCAAACTTAAAAAAAGGATTTTATAGTTTGTTGCCAGGTTATGTTTCACTTACATTCAGGCGATCAAACAGGTCATCATCAGGCTCCTTGTTCTCCATGAACAACTGAAGATTCTTGAATACCTACAAGAGGTAGAACACACATAAATAAAGAGGCAAAGCTTGAACACTTAAAAAAGCTAAAACAGTGCTTTATAGTCCTTACCCTTTTCTCCACAGGGACTTTGTTGTAGTAGCGGATGGAGTCCTTACCCAGGAAGTCAAACTCCACCACATACTCTTGACCGTCGCTCTCTGGATAGAGTTTGATGTGCTCGACTCGGAGCGAGCAGCAGCCAACAGTGTCCGCAGTCTCCCCTTCCTCCTTCTCGTTGCCAGCTCTCAGAGCCAGCTAGAGCACATCAGGACAGCAGGATTAAAAAGGCGGCTTACAGAGACATTAGCCTCACTGCAGCGAGTGTTCAAGCACCCGCTAAACCCTAAGTGTGAGCTGCAGTCATTGTTAGAAAGCAATTACTCCATATTGAACTCCCTAAAGCTATATACACAGAAGACAATGTCAGCAGCAATCCTAAACCTCACCTTGTCGATGAAGTAGAGTGCCACAGCTCTCTGTCTGATCCTCATCTCCTTGGACTTCCAGTCTTCACGGTACTGGGTTCTGATATGGTCCACACATTTCTTCAGCCTACGAGCTGTTTCATACTTCTGCCAATCCTTCTCTCCCTGCAGACAGAAAAAAAACAGACGAATTAGATGGGGCATGTTTGTGTCATATGAACTGTTGCGCACATTACAAGTAATGGGACACTGCAGTCTCAGTCTTTACATTCCAGTGGGAAAACTTTAACAGAGTGAAAAGTCACAATGATGTATGGTGACATGAACTCTGTAAAGATGATGCCACTTATTGATTAGTTGCCATAACATGCAGTTGTTAGTCACACGTAACATGTTTAAGTTACAAAATAAAAGCTGAAAACATGTAAAAGACAAAATTCAGCTACATTTAGTTGTGAAGTAGACAAACAGTTTCTCCATTTCTGCGTTTTTTGGACTCGTCTAAAATCATGACTCGATGACGCACTGGAGCTTCCTCATCATAATTCCGCTCTAACACAATACAGGCATCTTTACCAAGGGTGGCCAATTGTTGCTTTCTGTCCCTTATGCTCGTACGGAGTTGGATAAAAGGGCATTTGTTTACTCTGCATCTTATGCATGGAATATGTTACAGAAAGACTGGAAACTAACGGACTTAGTTTCTTTGAACACTTTTAAATCCAAACTTGGAGTTATAGAAGCCAATTCCACAATATGCACTTGTTTCTCACAACACATTTAAGAAAAAGGAAAAAAAATTGTGTCAGCAGTCATAGCGACGGAGGGTAACAATGTCTGAAATGATATCCTATACATGCGCTAATTCTGGAGCATTTTGTGAACCTACAAACAAACAGTTGTCTACGGGTGGTCGTGAGGATCTCCCTGTTGAAGTGCGCCAATGTCGGCAGTTAGATAAAAGCGGCACAGAACCCCAAGTTGAGTGTAATTGTATATTCACACATGTCATACATGTTTCACTTATTCAAACTAAACCTAGTTTAGACTATAGACAAGTAATTTCAACTGCTGTCCTCAATTTTAGCAAAGCAGACCCTTCCAACAATGAGACAGTGTGACAGCATAAGGTCACCAAAGAAGTTGGATATTCGGCAGACAGATTTTCTTAACTCTTAAAAACTAAAAAATTTTTTTAAATGCATGGCGATTTTTTTCTGATTCACATTTGGCTGGGTGTTTAATAACACATTTTTCTGTGGTATAGGAAACTCAGGTGACATGCATTTCTGTTCTACCCTGACAAAAGACCAATTCTTAACCAAAAACTCCTTGTAGTGCAGAAGTCAGCCCACCTTGATTCTGGAACTGGGGTTCAGCATGATGTATTTGATTGAGCCTTGAATGTTCTCCGTCCACGACACCAGCCAAGTCACCTTGTTGTCATGACGAACCTCTTTCCACTTAGTGCCTGGAGGAGGCTCTGGGTGCTTGGAGTCCCTGTGAAGAGCACATTAAAAACCGATTTAATCGTTAGTACATCCATTCACCGGCACTGAAAGAACAAAACAAAAAGCCACCTCACTCACTTGCTGCAGTTGACGATGATGTCTTTAGGTCTGATGCGACGTTTGAGCATGCCCATCTTTGGATGGTCACCTCGGCCGCGGAACAGGCCCGGGGGCTCAATGCGGAAGTTAGCAATGCGTTCCCTGTGGTTGTCCATGATGCAGAAGCCATATTCCTGCAAGATGCGCTCATTCTCCTCCTTTATTTTCTGCAAAAGGTAGGGAAAAAACACCACATCAGGACTCTTCCTGTTGTCAATCTTGTTCGATGCAGTGAAGATTTGACATAATCATACTTTTTACCCCAAGCCATGGAAAAAAGGTGCAAATGGGCTAGATCACTTTTCTGGGAACTGTAATAACATATTGTAGTGTGTTACAGGTAAATACCATGGTCAATTGAGGGCCTTCCCACAGGATGACTGTTAATTTCTTTAACGAAAACGTATGACTTAATATGTTAATCAACTTGTTCCATGGCTCAGGTGAGACGGTGTCCCCATCATAGAAGTGACCATATCATTCTGCAATGTTGGTGTCCACAAAATACTTAACTAAAATCTCCATTTTTGTTGACAAGGAAAAAAGGAAGAAAAAAAAAGACAATATATTGTACTGTTGCACTAGCTTAGGCTACTAGAACATATTCTGGGTTTGAGTGGGCTGGTTCAATCTCAGTCCAGGTTCATCTCAGTCCAGACAATTGTGTTATGATAATGTATAAAGTAGGCCATTTGCAGGTCGGGTCAGGTGGCTGATTAATGCATATTTTGCAATTTGGGCAGTGCAGATTGATTCTCATAGCAGGTATTAATAACTGACCTGCTCAATGATCAAAACCAGGAATGTACAGTTATTGTTATTACAGTGTGTATAGTTCTGATTTGCACTTACATTTTGAAACAAATGTCCCGTGTTCCATATCTGGATGCTTTTGATACAATCAGAATTCTAGACCAAACGATTTCTGCATAGCTGCACTGATGATCATTTAACACGCATAACTCATACCAGATAATAAGATAACTCCTGTGATATAAGTTGGACTAAAATGACAAAATCATTGGTTTTGGGTGGACTAGAATAACTGATGTGCTCAATATAGTCTGATACTGAAGACTAAAATGGCAATTTCAGGCAAAACATGAGATGTAAATATCACAGCAGTCTGAAAGGGGCTATTGGCTGACTAATGTTTTTGTAAAAAAAAAAAAAAATCTTCCTGCAAGGTTGATTAAAATACATCAAGTTTACCAGTTTCTCATCCTTTGTCATGGCTTTCCTGGCTTCTGATTGTGCCTTGAAGTATTCCGCCATCTCTGTGAAGTCGCACTTCTTCAGGTCTGTTATCTTGGCCTTTTCCTCTGAGTTCATTTCCTGGATCAGCAAAACATGGCATATTCAAAAAAGTCTCCACACAGATTTGAGACAGAAGTAATTGTATTCACTAAAATGCATTTTCTTCATACCTTCCTCCAGTCCTTAAAGAAGTTTTTGCGGAAGATGTCCTTTGTAGTGTACTCATGCTCCAGCATTTTGGCAAAGAACGTTGCCACCTCTTCTGCCTCTGGGCTGAGCTTCATTAGTTTACCTAAAATGTGCAAAAAATGCATTTGTCTGTCCGTGTAGCCATCGGCTGATAGAATAGCCGAGTACCCCTGTGGGAAATACAATCTCACCATCATAGTAGAATTTGACTTGACTAGGAAGAGGATCGTAAGGTGGCGCAAACACGGGCCCTTTGTGTTCCAGAAACTTCCATTTGACACCGTCTGTGTATCTCTCTTCTTCCCACCTGGAATCAACCAAATAAGTCCATCCAATAAGGAGTTTGAATATACCAGAGAAACAAAACATTACTCGTTCCAACATTAACACGCAGTACAGCCACACTTGGCACATGCCCACACTGATAAGCATGTAGGATCATACAGCTGGCTGGCATAAATAACTCACCATTTCCACTTCTCCTCTGGCTCTTTCTTTGCTTTCTTTTTTCCATCAGCCACTTCTCCTTTTTTGTTTTTTGTCTTTTTTGGCTTAATGTCCTAAAAAGGGAAGAGATACTTAGTCGTTCTTCTCAAGGGTTGGCATAAAAAAAATGGGAGTATCAACACAAAAGGCAGACTCAAGCCTGCCCAATTCAGGTGCTCCCTCATTTTATACTTTCAGAACATATGCTTTAGAAAAAAAAAAAAAAAAAAAAAGAGGCCTTTTTGTCATCGTTTAGAGAAAAAGCCCAAGATCAAGTTCTGCTTATGGCTTTTGCTTACCTCATCATCTTGTTTCCTTTTCTTGGCCTTCTTGTCATTTTCAGTCTTAATTTTTTTGGGCTTGAAATCATAGCTGAAAAAACAAGACGAAAAAAAACAACGAAAATTAGTTTGGTTACAGCCAACTATACAAATTCCCCAATAATCCAAAATAGACACATGGAAGACACACAAGAAGTCTAACCACAAAGGCCACTCACTCATTATCATCATCCCGTTCTCTTTTTAGAGACCTCTCATGTTTAGGAGAAAGGTAAGAATCCTCCTCTGGCTCAGACTTCACTTGCGGAGGGCTGCAAAAGATGTCACACATTCAAAATCACAAATTCTGCTGTAGCGCAACTATAGAGCTAAATGCAAGTCCAGACTTACCTGGCAAAGCCATTCTCTTTTTCTTTTTTGACTTTTCCATCAAGGGACTTCATCTGAAAGGTATATACAGAGTTGTTATTCCAGAAAAACATGTTTCTAAAAAAGTGTAACAGCAAGATGATAAACAACCAACTCTGCATATGAAAAACTAACATTGAAACTGTCTTGTCATTTCAAGAATTCTAATGATGATGCTTAATCTAAAATAATTATGAATTAACCTTTTTATATTTTTCTGGATAAAACAGTTTGTTCCAATTGGTAGAAGTTAGAGCACCTAAACCATTTCCCAATTGTGGATTAAAAACTCATTGCACAACACTGACAGGAGTGACCAAGAATTTGTCTGACATTATACACAAGTTGCCCTCAACATCCACTCTATTCGCACCAATTTAATATACATTTTCTAAGTTTGAAAGAACCATCAAAACCCCTAATTCTGCCAAAATACAAGCACTTGTATAGCTATTTGGATATGATCTAAAACACAAAATGATGGCTACATCTGTGGACATTTGTTTCAGATGCCTTCAAGTCCCAACTGAAAGGACACATTTGTCAAATCTATAATTGAAACAGTATTACAAACCCCAAAAGGAATACCCTCTATCTATGTACATAGCTGTGGGCCATGGACATGTGTATGGTTTTGACAGCTTAATACTGCAGAATAATTCATAAATGATGAACCCTAAAATCACAACATTACATGCACAACCATGTGTGCATTCTGCCATGAATTATGTGCATGGTAATTCACCTTCTTGTCCTTGTGCTTGTCCTTGTATTTGTCTGCGCTGCCATCTTTGTGCTTCATTTTATCCTTCTCCTTGTCTCTGTGTTTTTTGTCAGAGGAGTCCTTGTGATCACTAGAATAAAAAAACAAATAAATACAAACCATTTATTGAGGTTTTTTCCCCTTCCAGTATTCTATACAGAATAGAGCTGCCATGATCAAGTGATATGTCTTGTCCATGAGCAGATACCAACAGAAAACATGCATCAAGAGTCTGGAAACACACCATACCTGTTGCCATGCTTAGATTTCTCTCGTTCCTTATCCTTCTTGTGGTCCTTATGTTTGTGCTCCTTGTCCTTATACTTGTCTTTATGCTTGTGGGAGTCTGAGAATAAAACAGAGTCACCTTCTTTAGACAGGTATTCACTGAAACAATTCAACAGTGGACTGAATAAATGAGAGGATTGCTATGTACCTTTATGAGGTATAGGATTCAACTAATGGCGTTTACATGACCAGTATGATTCTATTCAAGTGACAAAACTCACATCAAACCTGGTGATTATATGCAATAGCATGAAGCAGTCACCCAACATTGCATGTCAAAAATGGGAATCATATTGCTACACACAAGGTCTGAACAACAACCACCACAGTATGAATGTCATGTAGAGCGTAGACTACAAGTCTATTACACAGTAGCACAGCACCACCTACTGCCCATATGAGCCTTGTTGTTTTGAGACAATATAAAAACAGACAGGTTGAAACATGCCAGTGAACAAAGCAGGCTTTCGCCCTCTTTAATTTGTGAACAGGGGAAAAAAATAATCTTAGTGTAGGAAATAAGGCAATAATCACATTTTAAAAAAAGTTGACACCCAGACATCAACAAACATTGAATAAAGGCAGTTCACGACTATAAGCCTGAGCCCAAGCAGAGCTGACAGCCAACAGCATAGTCTATGCTGAAAACGGGATGCCCATATGCTCCTGTTATACCAGTGTAGGACAAACCTATAGGGTACATGTTCAAGATGAAATGGTCTGATCAGTTAGTCAGTCTTTTAGCTTTAGTGATTCTTTGAGAAAAACAAACAAACTTGGAGTTTTGCTACATGTGTCACTGTCACACCAGCTAGCTTTATTCATCCATTATGAGTTGATCTGTGCTGTCCTATGATCAAAACCACTGCGATAGAATTACAGTGAACGGCCCTTTTGCACTCCATTACATACTGAAGACAAACGAGAGTATATCTGACATACTTTTCATCAAGACTACTCTACAATCCACTACTGACAGATGAAACACAAATAATCAGAATATATGACTTACATGATTGACTAGAGAACAAGTTGTGCTAAACTGTTCAAAAATATACACAGAACAATTTGTGCTACTAAAATGGTTGAGAGCTGACAAATATCTTTCTGAACCAGGCCACAGTTAAGATGCTCTAAAACCAACAATGCTTGTTAATAGCCTTGACAGGCCAGTCTAAAGGGGAATGAATGCAACTCTGACAACTAGAAGTGAAGCCAAGGCCCTTTAGGTCCCACAGTCAAATGGTGTCCCACTGCTGATGAATGAAATGCAAATAAATGGACTGGCACTGATGCTTTTAGCAATACAGATGCACAGAGAAGTCAATCTCTGTTCAATAACAGTATTTCTAAGGCTGAAAAGTATTTACTAAAACCAGCACATTAAACATGTAACTACTTTAGACAGAATATTCAGCGCTAAACTAGAAGAGTTTGTCCTGCTCAGCTGCACTTAAACAAAATGTAGCTTTATTGGTAATAAATATGGGGTGTGTCTTGTGTGCTTGATACAGCTTAGACAAATCATAGTGGAAAAGTCCAAAACACACTCAGTTGATACTTTAAGATACTGTCAATAATATAAACAGAATATCAAACATCTCGTTAAACTTGTGTGGTGAATTTAAGTTGATATCATGATGAGTTGACTGATGAAAGGTGTATCCAACTTAAAATGGATCACTTCGTCCTAGCATGTGGAAATGTTAACTTCCTCTAGTTAATTAAAAAAAAATAACTTTAGTAATAATAAATGCATTGTAGGAAAAGAAGACTTCCTGGTCCCTACGTGGGATCCTAGTGAGGCACTATGCTTTCGCATTTCTGCTCCACTCAGCCATCTGCACTTCACAGCCTGGGTTCAGCTTGCAGTACAGTCAGGCCGCTACACCGAAAAAGAAAATGGCGCAGAGACTAAGTCCTCAACCCCCAAACCCTCACTTTCAGGTGGGAAATATGACACTTAAAGCCAACCAACAAGATATTCTAATACGATAAACTGATAAAACACCTCTAGGTGTGTGCCAAAATGGATTTGAATCGAGAAAATAATTTGCGGAAACGCTGTTATTAGACCTCCCTTTTGAACAATAGGCGCTTGTGAGTGAGACAGAGGACTTAGTCTCTGGACGCCATTTCTGTCCTCTACTGAGAACTACCATAACGTTACATTTGATCGGTGAAGACATGTCAGAGCGTGAGGAAAACCATCCTATAAAAGTAATTAGCTTCGTGTCACAAACTTACCATTGAAACGAGAGCCACCGTCAATCTGAAAAACCAGAAAAAGATGAATGTTAAATATCATAGTGGCTAACTAGCCGGCTAACTAACTTTGAACTTGCTGGATGGCGAAGCGAGTTTGTTAGCTGCCCTGCTATCTGGGCTAGCGGCTAGCCTGTTAGCTGGCTGATAACATGGCTGAGCCATACCGGAGCCGCTACGGCTAACACTGGCTACAGCTAACGCCAAATTAAATGTGGCGTTACCACACTTTTGTCTTACAATTCAAGCATAGCCTGACAAACCAGATAGCTGACTAGAAAGTACTTCTCCATAAGATTACAAATAAAGACGTGATGAAACATGTCAAGAGGCTGATAACAACAAAATGAGTTGCCTTACAAACACACTCGGCTAACGCGCGCTAGCAGGCACTATTCACAGTTAGCTAAGTTGCCTTGTCAAAGCAAGCAAATAAAACAGTAGCAAGAAATTGTGCCAGTGGGCTACATGTAATGGCATTACCTGGTCCTCGCTGTGGGAATGGTCCCCACTCATTTCCTAAGCGTTGTTTGATTGAAAAATCAAAAAATGAGTAACGTGTAGGGTTACTACACACCGGCGAGGAGGTGCAGGCAGAATGAAGAAAAGACACGGTTGTGTAAGATACCAAGTCCCAATTGTACACAAATGCGCATGCGCTTTAATTTAAATGGTAGAGAGCAGTGTAGCTCCTCCTCTTGACAAAACGTGTTGCTCTTCAGGCCCACGATGGTTACACACAGTCCTGACTGAGGTGGTACACACGTATCACAACACAAGCTACTTAAAGCTCGCCCAGTTTATCTATTCACTTAATCTAATAAGTGACTGAGAGCAAACACAAGGGCCAGCTTTTTGAACACAATAACACTACTTATAATAACAACAACAATAGTATAAATAATAATAATAATAATAACATCCATTATTACAATCATGTTATTTCAGATATATTTCCATCAATATGTCATTTATTGTTGATGAACATAATGTATCATCTTCATTTTCACTACTGTATATATATATATACTTTTATTTATTACTATATTTTTTATATATAATCAATTCCTGTATATATTGCACTACGATTAAATTACTGCACTAAATTACTGCTTAAGCACTTCTGGTTAGATGCTATCTGCATTTCGTTGCTTTGTACTTGTGATATGTGCAATGACAATAAAGTTGAATCTAATCTAATCTAATTTAGTTAATATGCATGTCAAGCTATGCTTCTTTTAGTGATTTCAAACATGGTGTGGGCCAGAATGTATGGCACGTAACAGACAGGAGTTCGTCCTGGCCTCCACAACCTTGAGAGCCAGCAAGCCTATCACATAACAACTCAAAGGCAAAGGCATTCAGACTGTAGCTCATGAGTGAATTGACATTCAAATGCATGGTTCAGAATAATAACAACCTCAAATGTCCTAAAAAGGTAGTTTTCTGTCTCATGTTATTGCCAACTGGGCTTGGTGATCCCCAGATAACAAATGGAAATGTGTAATACTTTTTATGGGGATTCCTACACCGGCTGACAAATGACCATGAAACAACTCTAATCTAATATATAAATGCATATACTAATATGATATAATTTATTTTTTTTATATTAGTTATAAGCTATTACAATCACATGGTAGCTTGCACATTATCATTTGTTAAACTGTTTTGTTTTTTGTTTTAAAATAATAAACATAAATAACAAATAATTATTCTTACTGAATATTTAATTCCCTCAAAGGTTATGAGAATAATACATACTGGTGTGTCCGATCAGCCTGAATACACACTGATAAGAACAAAACATTTCTCAGTTAGCGATGAAGAAGACTTGAGGGTAAATCTGACTGTACATTCCAATAGCCATAATACCACATTATTTAGTATGTCAGGAATAGATTTAGTTTGTCCCAATAGGCTACATAGTTTGCCCAAAAAAAAAAAAATCCAGGTTGTCTTATTGCATCTTGTTGTATTTTACAGCATGTTAGCCAGGATGCCTTTCTGGCCGTTCTGACCCACAATCCCCAGTGCAGCATGCATGAGCAAGAGGGTCAAAGTTCAAGGCACTATGTTATGATAAAGGAGTATGGGACAGTTATATGCAAAGTGCATGCAAAAGAATGTACTAAAAGTAAAAAAGAAATAGGCCATTTGAAATGCAGCCTATGTGAATGATTTTAAAGGCAAACTCATTTTGTCCACAAGAGGGCATTGCAATCCAGAATATCAACTTCAAGGGCTCACCTTTGGCCTGTTCCATAAAGTGAGTTCACAAAAAAAGCAAGGCTTATTTTGGTTAGTCCGATTCATTTTAAAGCAAATTCAACTAGTTTCCTAGCATAAGTAACAGAGCTTGAAATACACTGAATCTGCTTTATGGAACCAAATCACCTGAAAATGAGTTCAACTAACCAGCCTGGCTGATTTGGTAAACTGGTGTCATGGAACAGGCGCTCGTCTGTACTTTGAAAAGCTGCTAAAAAACAGGATCATAGCCTGATTTTATGTAAATACATTCACTGATTTCCAGTTCCAATTTTACATTTTTTTGATGAAAATACTATATTACAGATCCAGTAACATACCCTGATAAAATCGTCACACAGTGCATTTGTTTACAGTAAATACAAGACAACCATACAACAAGATAATCATAGCTTTACTTAGCGTCACAATTGACAATCCAGAGTTAAAAATGCAATACAAGCATGTCATCAAGTGCACAAAACAATAACACTATAATATAGTCAAGTCATTTATGTGCAATTTGTCTAATGTCACAATTTCCTTCAAAGAAGTCTTAATATAAATAATCACAGCGTAAAAATAGCAAGACCTTCAAGAAATAAAGAATGAAGTTTTCTCTTTACACATCACCTTTGACTATAATCATTCATCGTCAACAATAACTTATATTGTTTCTCTTTTTTTTTGTGTATTTATTTTTATTGTTTTATATTGTTTCTCTTTAACAATATTGTTTTTCCCCCATGATGTTCAAGTCATCCAACTCAGTTCCTGCTGTATGGATGTAATGATCAACACATAATCTTGCTGATTAAGCAGAGATGCAAGGTTATAAAGGCACTGTTATGGGAACGTAGTGTCCTCGTCCTCAACATGCGTTTAAGACTCCTGATGGTTCGGCTGTGTAAGAGGCATGGCAGGGTTTTGGTATAACAACATGTAGGAGTCACACAGCAACCTCCGCACTAGTTCAGGAGCCTGGGACATGTTGGCCCAGGTTAGCTCCTCCTCCGGCTGGGACAGGAAGTCACCCAGCTCCGGACAAGCTCGGATCTCAGGAATGTTGTATCCATGTTGATCATCACCTTTATGTAACAGAGGCTTTAAGATTAGACATCAGCTGAAGAAGAGATAAAGAGCAGTTCTAGACGTCAGAGCATTGCTTTATCCAAAACTGTCGAGGTTGCCTTATCAGCATATAAGGTAGTCACATGGAACCACTTTACAGAAAAAACAAAACAAGGCAGAGTTTGCACGAACATCAGAATAATGCCACTGATGGAAGAAAAGCCAAGAAACAACCTATTACGTTGTTTTTTTTGGTTTATACTTTTATTTTGTTGTATTCCCTGGGTGCAGAAATGTGCTGCCCACTGCTCCAAGCATCCTTTAATGTTCATATAAAAAAAATTCCTGTCCGGAAAACCACAGTCTGCCCTGAGTGTTTCCAGGTCTTTCAAAGTGCACTCTGAGTGACTCTGCACATTTATTGGCAGGATTGTAATGACTGTAACATCACAATCTTACAGGAGTTCAGATGGCTCGTTTCTGAATACGGGGTGTGTGTTTTCTCTGTGGTTTGATTTATTCGATACTTTCACAGTATTAATATAGCAGATAGAATGGCTTTATAAAAATGAAAAAAAAACCTGGGAATCTCACTTTTTACAATATGGTACCTTTAATTCAACTAAATAAAAACAAGCTGAAATCTAGCTTACCGCATCTGTCTGCCATGCTGTCAAAGAAGAGCCAGGAGTGAGGATCAGGGCCGTATTTGACAAAGGACACATAGTGGCTGGTTTGAATGCAGAGCACAGCAAACAGCTGCATCATGTGTCTGGGCACAGGGGGATCAGAGGCTGCATCTGCTGGGACTGAGAGAGCTTTGGGGGAGTGACCCTGGCGTGAGTGATGAGTGTGCACCTTAAAGAGAATAATACACATTTTTACACATTTACAAGTTTGGTCAGTGGGATACTTGTCATCCAAAAATGGCCATCTGGTTTACCTGTGTGTTGCAGGTAGAGCAGTACTGCTTTATTCTCCCTGGCTGCAGTTGGCGATCTGATAGACACTGGAGACACTCATACTCTGCCAAAGAACCACAGAGGAAGCATTCCCTTGGAGCTGTTGGGAAAAGTAGACAATTTGTAAGCATCTTCAAAAACACTGTATTAAAGAGATAATCCATTAACATCCTATACTATTTAAACCTATTACTGTTCCTCACAGTTGTATAGGAGATCTGTGATGTCCAGCTCAGTGGAGGGAATGATGTGAGAAAACATCTTATAGTTGTTTCCAAACCTTGGCATCTGAACCATCAGGCAGGACGGCATCTGAGGAACAGAGAGGAAAGACAACATTGGGGTTGCATGACTGTACAGAAGACAACTTGATTCACACTCATCCAACTACTATCTGCTGCAGGTAAAACACTGACAATGGATACATTTCTCATACAACCGCCCTCAAAAAAATCCTAACTATCCCTTTAAGGAGCACACTCACCTCTTCAAACTTGAGGTCACCTGACAGGCAAGATGTGTCCAGCAGCTGTTGGACAGTGGGCATCTGTCCCATCTGTTCTTTTTCCAGAAAGATCTGGAATGTGTAGGCACCCTGGCACGTTTCTTGTCTCGATCTGAAAAGAAACAGACTTTTAATAACTTTTCACTATACTATTACTACTACACTACTACTATCCAATGTTAAATAAGCTGTCTTATTTGACTAAGATCTTACCTGAGCTTTAGTAGTGGCTCCATGTGAAGCACCTTCTGAAACAGGACTGTGATGAATTCCTCTGGGTCTGTGTTGAAGAAAAAGCAATTAAAACACAAAACAGTAGGCATCACAATGTTGTGTTGTTGCAATGACTGAGGAGCTTTAATTAAAATATTTTCTAACAATGCCTGTTGCAAGATATGGGTGTGTACCTTTTTCCTCAGTTCGGAAAGTGTCGCAGCCAAGCTGTTTACGAAAATTCATCACACTCTCAGCAGGAACAAACCCTTGTCTGCAATAAATACATTAGCTATCAGTAAGCAAACACAAGACCTTGTTCATTGGAACAGCTGCATACACCAAAATAATCAGGAGCAAACACACAGACACACCTTCTTATGCAAGAAAGTTTTACACATATACCCCTATCATTAAGACAAAGAGTACTTGTTTACCAGTTTAGACTGTGTTAAATGTCAGAATGTTCTTGTTTTGCAGACTGGATGATAAAGCAAGGCATAAGAAAAACAAAGTCTTGAAGTCAGTGTTTATACCTGCGCAAACGGTTGACTATTTTTCGAAGAGTGCAGGTTATAGGTTGCTCCTTGTCCTCAGGCTTTGAGCAGATATTATCCAAGGTCAGGGATGAGCCGAACAAACTGAAGAGAGAAAGCCACATTGTTTTTCAACTCTGTACTTATCTGAATACATTTCACCATGCTCATTTCTTTGTACAAGATATCCTATAAATACAATTACCCTACTTTAGATGATATGATTAAAGTAAATCTAAGCTGTGTATTGCAACAATGCATTACTTGAGAATCAAAATGCCCTGAGGGGTGGTGAACTGGTTTTACCTGAAGAGTGTGGCATCAAG
The DNA here is from genome assembly GCF_030273125.1 of Centropristis striata. Classification (NCBI taxonomy): domain Eukaryota; kingdom Metazoa; phylum Chordata; class Actinopteri; order Perciformes; family Serranidae; genus Centropristis; species Centropristis striata. The sequence continues at coordinate 18,859,168 of NC_081519.1, read as the reverse complement.
GTAACAGGAGTTAATGTGGCCCTGAATCCCTTTCATTCTTCCTACTAACAAAGACAAAGCCTCTGATTCAGGAATAGGCGGTGCATCCTCCTCCAAGTCCTCAAATGGAGGAACTGAAAACAGGAAAAAACATAGTCAAACATAAGTTCCCAAAAGCATTTTAACACAGACTTCATCATTTCACCGATAGCTATATGTTGGAAAAAAAACATAGTATTCTGCAGCTTCCCACAATGTTTAGCACAGGTCAGCTTGACAATCACACAGGCCTTCATGAATAATGATGATCTGCTTTTCCGAGGCAAAAGCCCACAGGACTGTCCGAAATGTTCCACTGATAAAAACTGTCAGAGACTGTGCATTGTTTCACATTTCATCCACATAATTTTGCTTCATCACACCTCAGGCAAGAGAAAAGAGAATTCCTGCACGCTGTCATTTTACTTGCAAAAAGAAGGACAGGACGTGAGAATTCTCTTTTACCTGTGGGCATTATCCAAAGCATTTGCCTACAAGGAAATTGAAGGTGTGCATTAACCTTAACAGTCAATATCTAAGCTAAATGCTGCCAGAGGTGTGAAAATGAACTTTGACTGTTTTTTCATGCTTGTGTACAGCCCTTGTGTGAGACTTCAACAAATTCCTAAAAACAGATTGTTGGAAGTTGTGTAAATCATTAATGAAAGGAAAGAAAAACATTGATAACAATTTGTGTGACAACTTAACATAATACTGGCACAGTTTAGTAAACATTTTTTGTTTAGTTTTATTTGTTTTGTACAAGTAACATGCAACACTGGTAACATTTTGAAAAACATAAATTATACCACTAGTGTATGCCAGTAGTTCTCAACAAGGGGTCCAGGGACTCTTACAGGTTTGTAAGGGAGTTCCTGGGCATCCCCAGAATGGGGAATAGATCATTTTTTTATTGTAAGTTTCAGTGAGTTAGAGTCATACAAGTGACTACTGTGGTAGGTTTCACTTTCTTCACTGTTATTTCCTCAACTGTAACTGACAACTACAGAATTCTGGTTCAATTCAATTCTTTTGAGATTGAAGTCCCTGAAGCAAAATCTTATGAAATGAGGGCCCATGACCTAATATGTATTAATTTAGGAGTTGAAAATGTTGACAACAACTGGTGTATAATAGTCCCATCGTGTCTAACCTGGAGGCATGTCGGGGGGTTTGGAGGGCTCCCTTCCTGTAGAGGAGCAGACGAACCTGCCATCAGGGCTGCACTTTGTGACAGGAACAAATAAAGCCCTGCTCCCACTGCAGGTGAAATACCTCTGGCCTCCGTATGTCCCATCAGAGCAGCCCTTCACCTCATAGTCCTGAAACAATGAAAAGCAAATCAGGTATGAGGTAGCGGCCTAAAGCTGACAGTGTGGTAACAACGTCAGAAAGTTTAGGTCACTTACTAATTCAATCCCAGCCCACTCTTCAGTCTTTCTTTCAGGGATGCCCAGCCACTGGACAACCCCGTACACCGTGATCCCCGAGTTGGACATCACCTCCACCAGGGATCCCACCTCCAGAGGCACATGAGTATTGCTTGAAGTTCTCTCTTCTGTCAGGCTCTGAATGACACTGTGTTCTGTATGGCCCCCCCTCAATTGTCGTGCACGAGATCCAATACTTGGCATGGAGTTGATGCGCGTAACTGCTTTTCTGTTTAGACCTGTGGAGAGGTATGGGGAGTATGTGGAGGCACATGGTTAGAAAGTCATAAGATTTTAGGTTTGTCACATGGTGCCTCATCAGATTGACCTCTGGCTAACACAGCACAGGTCTACATATGAGGTATGTAGACAGCTCAGAGATCACAATGTGCAAAAGCACAAGACCATGTGACGAATCTGTTGCTTTACATTCCACAGCAACAGGACCGGTTTTGCCAGTTGTGTACTGGGACCGCTGGGACTGTCTTCTGTGCCCCCTCTGGAGTCACAGGTGTTTTCTGAAACTTTTAATTGCAGGATTTCAATAGCTGATTATAGGAGTGGGGTGGTTGTTTCTTAGACCACAAAAGGATTTTTTTTTTTTAAGAGATTTACTTTACTCTCAAGTAGGCTTACAGAAGTTTCCTGTGGTTAAGAAATGTTGACTCTGAAAGATGGAGACAAGCTTTGATGTTGACCATTTTACTTACTCCCATATTGTCCTTCTTTCCAGTGCAGTCCGAAGGGAACAGAGTGAGATGGGACCACCTGGACGATGTCTGCCGCACTGAACAGGGGCAGAGGAGCGGGTTTCTTGGATGACAACTTGTTATCATTGTCCTGCAAGGAAGAAAAAGAAAAACACTCATGACTCTTGTGTATGTAAAACAGATACACTTCTGTGTGTGTCTACATTTTGTTCCGATGACACTGAGTCATGTACCTTTCTGGCAATCTTTTGACTGATAACTTTGCCTCAAGACACATGCCATCCTCATCAATACATTTCTTGTTACAGTTATATTACTGTGTTTATGCAATAATTAGCTTCATAGAAACCTGACTATTATAATGTCTCCCAGACAACTACAATTTGATGTTGCAAAAAATAAATCAGATTTTACAAAAAACTTGACCCACCACAAATTCCACCTCAAAGCCAAGCATTTGAAGGTCATCTTTGTTCTCCTTCCTCCCAATCTGCATCAGGTTCTTCACCAGCCCTGGCAGGTGTCCCTTTTTGTGCTTCACCACCACCAGGTCGTCCTGAGACAGCTCACAAATGGCCGAGAACAGCTGGGGGTTACACAGCAGCTCCAGGCGTTTGCTTGCGGGGGACACGAAGAGCAGTAGCTGGGCCTGGTGGCGGGTCAGGTGGTAGGTGTCCTCCCTCTTCACGATGCCTCCGCTCTTGGGACTCCCTGCGTTGCTGCCTCCGCAGTACATCAGCCCCATCAGCTCCCCATGCTGCAGCTCTGCCTCCACACGGCCAATACATCCTCGGCTGAAGCCTTTCCTCGACTTTCCGCGTACCACGATGAAAAACTTCTCTTTTAGTAGAGGTCTGGGCTCCATATTTGCACCACTTATAGTCTTTTAAACAGTTGTGAAGCAGGTTATCGCTTGTAGAAGCTGTTAACCTGTAGCAATACAAGCCGAGAAACTGTTACATTAACGGGCTATATTGTACACAAAAACCCCTAACTAAAGCTAAAGTTGAAAGAAAATAAATTGCACACCTTTTAAACAAATATCATTTCATTTTTAACAGTACTCGCTGTGTCATGGACAGCACAACCACAGTGACATAAAACGTACAGAATTAGGCAGTACAAATGTATACATTAGTCTAAAATTAAAAATTCCCATATAGATCCAAGTAAGTGCTTGCTTGGCAATGACAACAAGGATACTTCACCTAAATAAGCAAACAGTCCTCACTATAATGTTCTTCATTTCTCATAACGAATATTCACTAAAGAGTCGAATAAAACAATAGGAAAGTGGCTCACCTTCAAGAGTAATTACTCCCCGACCGGCTACACCACTGCTTCAACATTAATTGTCCTCAAAAAGCAGCAGGTGACTTCAACGCTTACAGCTCGCCTCCACTTCACTTGTGCTGGGGAGGTGGGTCCACCTGAGAGTGTTTAAATACTGACCCGGATGTGACCGACAACTCCCACTTGGTAGCTCCCAACTACTCCGCCCTAAATCTGCCCTCTCAGCGAGATTTCCTCAACAATACATGACTGTAGGTTTGATAAGAGGAGGGAGGATGTTGTTCACTATATCTTCAATCTGGAAGTGGCTGCTAATTTTACACAAGAACTCTGAGAAGCCTGAGAACGAATGTGTTTCAACATTGATAGAGTTACAAGAAAGTTTAACTGTAACAGAATACAGTTAATTTTTTTTAATATCTTAAAGTATACCTGTATTCTGTTACTCACCAACCTTGGGTGTATATAGCTTTAACCCTCTAGAGTCCATGAAAGCACCGGCACATTACTTCTTCATGAGGTGAAGACATAAAAATGAAGCAACATTGAGCCTTCAGCCATCAGCTTCCCTCTAAAGTTCTGGCTTAAAACTCCTTGACAGATTTTTTTTGACGATATTCAGCCAAGTAAAACCGGAAATATTGTCAAATATATTAAGTATAAAATATTGAACTAGATATTATCCTCATTTACCTGTTATATGTTATATATGCAACCTGTATTCATATTTGCAATATGTAAAATGATGTGTTTTGAAGCATAGTTTTCAAGATCAGATTTTATGTGTCCTTAGTTTCTTTTGGGTTCAAAATTTTGATCAAGTAAGTCAAAGTTAAAAATGAATTATCAGGATATATAGGTGAGGTAACGCTGAAAAAACTGATACCAACATGTCATGGTATAGATTTTTTAACAGACATAGTAGCCGGAGATTTCAGAGGGTTAAGCTATAAAGCTCCCAGGTTAGAGTGAGTTCAGAAGCTATTACTGATGTACTGAAACAATATATATTAGTTTGCCTTCTTAAGGTGAAACAATACAGGCAAAAACAGTTTTTCCCCATGCATGAGTCAATTTTGAGATTTTGTATTAAATGTCTTCTTTCAGACAAGTAGAAAGAAAACCTCCAAAATACAAATGTGTTTATTTTACATATTTTTGTCTATTTCCTCTCAAAAATAATACCCACCCACGTGATCATGTAAAATGTATGGAAGTTAACAAAACATATCTTAAATGCCATCTTCTGACATTTTTTAATGATGTTGGCAGTATTTATGATTTATGGACTACAATTTTGAACTTTGCTTTGCCCAATGTTCAGATTTCTTGTTTGGGAAATTAACACGTAAGATAACATGTCTTGATCTAAAGTGTGTAATACAAAACAAATATTGCCTTAATGGGTTAGTTTTAGGTTTTTTTGCCCACCCCATTCACCTGTAAGTTCTCCCCTTCATTAATATTTTTTGCTTTCTATAACCGACTGCTTCATTGCATCTTACAAAGCACGTAAGATGTCATGATCTCTTGATACACTGGAATGTTCGTCACCGGAAGTTGCAAAGAAACAGTGTCACAGATATTCAGAAAATGTTTAAAAGCAATCAATCCCTTGAGTGTAGTGTTTTGAGTGACATGTTTGTCTGCATGCAGTGTACACATGTGACATGTCCTACCCTGACACAGATGGTATGCCTGCCTGACAGTATCTTGACTGCACATCAGTTTTACATAATAGCCCTCATTTCTTCACAGCAAAAATAATACTGGCCACGTTCCCTCAACCAACCCTTATCTGTTGTCCATTTAAGAATCCATTATGAAATATCGTTTTGGAGCTCAATTAGGGTGAGGTTATTCATTTATTCAGCTTTAAAACAGTCCTTAAGAAGAGACCGTATTGCCCTCTTTAATACAAAATACTTGTTGGAGGACTGCCCTCTGTTGGCCAGGGATCACAACAACATGAGAATATCAAACACTGGAGAACAACTACAAACTTACATTAAACAGTGCAGCTTATCCAGATAATTCCATATCATAATGTGCTCTTGGAAGACAGAAAAGAAAGTTCACGAGGACAATAAAACTATAAGAAGCTATCAGATAACCGAGGTAAAGTGATGGCTGTTATGACATCGTTGCTCCTCAGGATCCCCTGGACAACAGACTGCACACTCTCTTCTGGAAACTCAGCTGATGAAGAAGAGTAAGGAAATTACTAATACAAAAAAATATTACTAATATTAGTTATAATGGTAAAGGTGAACATACAGTCAACAGGAAGTCTGTTTGGCTGGGGTTGGAGTCTTCTCAGGGAGAGGCTGTCATTTTTCTCTTTATGGATGGACAGGGCACTGATCAACACCTATAGCACAAAATACAAATTGTTAAAGTTTTTCTATTAAAAAGTCCTCCACTGAATCAGAACTCAAACCTTGACAATGTAAACATCCAACCTGGGTGATCAAACTTTGTGTTCCACCTGAACTGCTTAGTGCCAGATAGAGCCCACATTTATGCCATGCTGGTACGACTATGGTAGGCATGAGAGATGACAAGGGCCTCTTTCCTGGATGGACTCTCTGTTTCACAAATAGAAAACAGTGAGCAATATTTAAAGAAGAAAACATTTTAACTGACTGATTTTATTGGGTGAGGTGTCTGATCCTTATGTACCTGCTTGGTAAAGAGGTGTCCTCTGGTTTTATTTGGCCAGGAGAAGTCAAGGATGAGGCTGTTTAGAATAACGCCTGACCGTGTTATGATTCCGCACCCAAATGGCGTGCTCAAGGAACTGCAAGATAATCAAGATAAGATAAAATAATATCAGTGTGCTAAAAGCAGCACATACCGCCCATGGCGTGATCACTTGTGTCAGGCTGTCGGTAGTAACATCGTCACCTTGCAAATGACACCACGAGGCCGTCTGGCCCCATGACCACTACTTGTCCAGCCATCGGCCCTGTCTGTAAGGAGTGGACAGCGGAGTCGGGTGGAGAGGTATTGGAGGAATTGAGGCTGTGGTGGAGCACTTCTAGTTGACTCTTACTTTAGAGCAGAGGATAATAAAGAAAAAGTTCACTGAAATGATAAGATGACAAGTTAGTTCTGCAGTAGAGTTGGCAGTGAATTATGACACAAAAGAAGTTACATATAAATATGAAACGGTAGCACAACTCTTATTTCCAAGTCAAGGAGGACACACATTTCACTTTACATTATAATAGAAATATGGCTACACAATATATTCAGTTCACAGCTGGGAGATGGACCCAATTCTTCAGGAACCAATCACTTTTCTATAGGGGCTGTGTATTGGCAAGAATCTGGCTATATAATTCATCATTATATTGCCATACTGTAGGCAAAGTGATTGATTGGTAGTCTTTAAAATCAAATTTTAGCAGTACTTTTTTAATCTGTTTGCTATGACTTTTGGATGTAAAATTAATAGTGCTTTTGAGAACTGATGAGAGATCACAAAACATAATATCATGTTACTTAACTGTAACTATAGTTTCTTCTAATCTCCTGTATACACTTTTCTTTATTACCGGATCAAATCTGTACTTCAAACCCTCTGATGAAGGCTCTGTGCCAAAATGTGTCTGCAAATGTATTGTGATGTGAATCAAATAAACCAGAATTGTGAGCATTTTGTCCTCTTTAACTTAGAAAACTGAGATGTGCTAGCTTCTAACATTTTTTGGAATATGATCATTGAAACACATTCTCATAATCAAACATTTCAGTCATTTTAAAAAGAAGAAATGTATCAACTATTCTCATCCAATGTGTGGATGTGATGCTTTTCTCTGTCTATGAAAATGCTAGGTTTTAGACTCAAAACAAGATATTTGGAAATGTTTCCATGAGTTCTGGGTATGATTGGAATTATTCCTACTTTCTGACATTTCATAGACAAAAGAATTCATCTGTAGCCCTAATCACAGTGTAGTTTACCTCAGCATGTCAGAGAACAGCTCAGCAACTGAAGAGTTATATTTACGGTCACCCAAACCACTGGCCAAAGCCAAAGCTACTTTCAGAGCCTTAAATAAAGAGAAATAGATCATTCTTATGTAGGACACCTACCATTTCAAACAAGCTGTAATATAATAGAGCCAAAACATTGTGATATTTAAGCTTTCCAATCCGGTACCTCGGTATCCCAGTGATGTGTTTGATTGTTGAGATATAGACCCTCCAAAAGGTCGAGTGCTGATATGAACGCTTCACCAGCAGACTGAGGAGGAGGAACTTGAATTATAGATTCTAAGACAAAAATAACATAATATAAATGAAGGTATCAAGAATACAAACACACATATGAAGTCTATTGTTGATCAAAGTTGAGTCTTTACCATTGTACAGGCATTCCACTGGCTGCTCCACTTGTACACTGTAGTCGCTGATGTCTTTTCTGCTCAGAACACCTCCATTAGTTCTCACCTTTACATGAAAATGACCACTTGAATATCAATTACTCACTCTGTATTATTGAAGAATACGGTTTTTCTTGCATGCCTCCTTGATCAACAAAGAATTTTAAAAAATTAGGAATTTTTTTTGATGAATATGGGGGTTTAACAACAGAAACAAGATATCAGAACATCCATTTACAAACTCTCACAACACGCGCAGTATAATCCAAGTCTCATTTATCCATTTATCATGTGCCCAGTACTTTACAAATTGTGATTTTCCCTGAAACCTTGATGAGCATATGCCTGATGAAATATTTTATTTAATCTGGTTTCTTCAAAAATGCATGTGTTTGGGAAGAACTGAGCATAGCAAAATAAATTAGACTTGGATTAAACTACACAAGTTGTGTAAAAGTTTGGGTTTAATCTAGTTTTGCTGTTGCTCTTATTACTTCCCCACCTCAAGAATTTCCTCAGTTTCTGTCTTCTCTGTTCACCTTAGAGGCATGCAAAAAACACATTTTTCAAGAGTTTAGGGTAACACAGGTGAAATTGGTAAACAAATGGTCATTTTGCAGGTGAAACATTCCTTTTCACCTGGAAAGTTTGCCCATTAAAACTGATCCATTTGATGTGTGGATGCTTTCACCTCCTCCTCTATCTCTTGAGAAATGTTCCCATCATAGAAGTCGGACAGTCCAGCCTCAAGGACCGCAGCCAGGCTGGACATCCTCAGTATAGAACCAGGCAGCAGAGCTCGACCATCTGGGAGGAACATGTCTCTGAAGCGCTGCGACAGCTGCTCACCTTTGACTTTTAATATAGCCTCAGCTGTAGAATCACAGCAATGAGTCACATCCTGGTATATTCACATCATCATGTTATATTGTGACTAAGTGTTTAACTGAGAATATGTAAATGGTTTGACTTACCAAGACTGAAAGAAACATTGAAACCTTCTTTGGCAACAGCAGCGGCTCTGGTGACCACATCCTCCCACGACAGACTGCAGAGATTTTGTGGTTTGATTAAGGATAGAAGAGAAACAACAACTAAATACCAGATAACTGTCACTTTTTCTGAACTATCTCTTACCTCCCATACAAGCTGTGAGCATGGTGTAACCCTCTGAGCAGACCTGGCACTCCCACTTGCAGACCAGCCTGAATGTATAAAGATTGTACATGCTAAATAATAAAATGATTCATCAAGTTTGGTTTCCCCTTCCCACCATTATATTACCTTCAGTTTTGAATCATTTTGCAGCATTTCCTCTTTAAGGGTTTTGGGTGCAGTTCCCTGAAAATTAATCACCCTGGTTTCATTCTTATGGACATCGTGAACCAGCATCACCCCACCTCTACACACAGAGAATTACACAAGTAAATTAGTGATCAAACACATCTATGTAAACTTTACACCAGCAATCATCAACAGGCGGCCTGCAAGCTACACCTGGCCCACCAAAGCTTCCAGTCTGGCCTGCAGAATAATAGCCTAAAAAATTTAGAAAATGTGAGGAGGAAAAAAATGCATTCTGGTATTTAGCATATTTACAATGACGTTTCACAGTTTTTAAATCACTGCTCCTCAGTGAATTGCCTCCTTGGTGGAAGTCTGAGAGCATTTCCTAGTTAAGTATCTATTCATTATTCTGGATTTCCCATGTTTGTTAGGAGTATATTTACATTAATATAGGTAAATAAAAATAGCATGAATTTAGTAATAAAGTGAAAATATCATTTTTAATTTTTTTTTTTAGAAAAGTCTGGCACTTGAACTTGAGTTGAGTTGATGACCCCTGCTTTACACCATGAAGAACAGGTTGGTCACATACCCACCAACACCTGATGCATGTGGATGCACAACCCCCAAACACAGTGCAGCTGTGATGGCTGCATCCACGCTGGATCCACGGTCTTGAAGGACTCTCTGGCCGAGTGCAGTGCAGCGCTCATGGTCTGACACTACCACACCTTTTACAAACACCTGAGAAGTAAACGTAATGAGGAAAATGAATGCACTTGCAAATAATACTTGCATATATTACATATATTGCATGGCATACCAGACTTCCCTCCAGGTAAATATGCAGGCTCAAAGCAATAGTCACTCCAACAGCAAAGGTGATAGACAGAGCATAGACACGTGTGAGTGTGTCCCGACTGGAGCAGTTCTCGTCTGTCTCTCGTCTGAGCCTGGTAGGGCTTCGGTCTAACAAATCTGGACTACCAGAATCCAGCTGTTTCAGACTGACGCCTTTTGGTAGATGCTTGAGGTCTTCAGCAGCAACATGGAAACAAAATTTAAACCTTTACCACTGTGGAAATTTCTCAGATTGGTTTTTTAATGTTTTTCAGCCCAGATATCCTGCATGTTTTCTCCCTTGACATTTAATTATCACAGCAGGTGTGACTCAGTAGGAGATAAATACAACAGCATTTTTTGTGCTGAGAGCAAGGATGTAAACTATTAAAGATATAATTATTTCCTCTTACCATGGTTTTCATTCAAGTCACAGGTGAAGTCACTCGAGCCATCAGTCAATCGAGATGAACCAGAAAAACTGTTGTAACTGAATGTTGACTGCTTGTTAAGTTTGGTTTCAGGAGAAACATCCATCCTCACTGTTCTCGCACACAGACTTAAAGATCACAGTTCTTTAGAGGCCTTTTTATTATAAAAGGCCATAACAAAAGCATGCTACCCTTAGCATTACAATCCAATCAAACACAGCAGGTGTAATTAGCTCCTGTCCAATGAGATCTCAGCATTTGCATCTGACCAACTGTGAGCAGTTCAATAATAATAATTTGACTCATAAATAGCTGCAAAGTCATCATTTTTATTGCTGTATAAAAAGGTTTTAAACCAGTTACATACAAGTAAATAAATGCATGTTGATACACAAGTTACAGTACTTTGTCTAAAATGTTTGAGGATACATTGTGCATAGGCTGCACTCATGCACACAAACAAGAAAACATCTCATTTCATGAGGTGAACATCTTCATTCCAAATAAAATACAGTACGAGTTATAATGTAGCTGCCTGGTGTAGTGTTGTTATCACGGGTTACATCAAGGTCTGATGTATAGCTTAAATATGCACAAGAGTAAAACGTGTGTATGTGTGTGTTTAATAAGTATGATGTGTGTTTTCCTAGTTGTACAATCAGGGCCTCAGTGGCTGAGGTTGCGGTGTCCTGGCTGTTGGAGGTGGAAGGAGTGATGCTGGATTCCTTGGCGAACGCGGTTCTGGCGCTGAATGGCGTTACGAGACATGTGGTGTGGGTCCGCCCGGGCCTTAGCCTTCTGGATGCAGGTTAACTGTGTCACTTCTACCAAAGCTTTCGGCAGAGGAACAGAGCCTGTGATGGCCTGACTATCGCTGCTGCTGCTTTGAACTATGGGCTCCACATCTAACACACTGGAGGGAAACACAGGCAGGTATTAGTAGGGAATCTAAAGAGCTGAGTCAATATATTTATCAATATCAGTTATTGTAAAGTTAAAAGGAACTGGAATAAAGTTGTGCGGTAATTGCAATGTTTGAGGTGGTCTTTTTTTATTGTTGGCATACAGTTAAAGGAAGGGTTTGGATTTATTGAAGTGAGGTTATATGAGGTACTTGGTCAGTGTATTACCTACAGAAGACTGCAGTGGAACACCCCCAGTTTAGAGAAGCATCCAGGAGTACCAACACTGAAGCTAAGCAATGTACAACTCTGAGCCAGGGCACTTTTGGGTATCTTAGCTACCAAAAAAATCTATATCAGTTTAAGTGTACGTTATATTTACAATATTTTTACTGCTTTACCCTGCTGTCACACAGTCCTGTTTAAGTTTATGTGTGGGGAACTGAAGCTGTAATCTATGATCTCTTCAAAGATTCCAGACTCCTTTGACAAAAACAGTAATTTTACCTCACAGAGCACCAGAGTTGCTAATCTACTGCTGCCTCGATCAGTTTCTTTATGTTAATGCGTGACTTGGGTGTCTTAAAGGATTAGTCTGTATTTACCAAAGTTACACAATCACACAATCAACTGAACGCAGCTGTGGTCAGACAACTCCCGTGTTATGTCAGGTAAAATGACTGTTTTTTTCTAAGGTGTCTGATGACTTTAAAGAGAGCATAGATAGATATAACGGCTTCAGTTCCCTGTCGGAAAGGGCGGTGCGACAGCAAGATAAAGCAATTAAAATTTTCCTAATATAACTTACACTTAAACTGACTGGTTTTTTTTGGTAGCTAAAATACATTTTGCTGCTGCCCCATTCAACAGTAGTACATTGTTTTGCATCCATGCCTGTCCTCCTACCTGCTTCTCCAACCTGGAGACAACTGCCATCTACTGCAGGTAATACACTGACTAAGTAGCTCATACAACCCCATTTCAAAACAACAGACTATGCACTTAAGTTGTTTTCCCCTCAAATTAAAAATGGAAATGAATGCTTGGAAGGAACCCTCCTGATCTCTCACCTGTTGTCAGTCTTCATGTTTGTAGCTGTGTCTCCATGAGGAGCAGAGTGTGATGGCTGGGTGTCATTCAGCTCTGCACCCTGGTTCTCTGCTGAACCTGCCTCTGTGGAGACAGAATGAAGTGTGTCATATAATTTGGCAATGATTCAATATATAGTAAGCACATTGACCTTCTGTGGTAGAAAAAAACACTCTTATGACATTAGGTCCACAGTTGTCTGCCTAAACAAAGAACAGGATAATTACTAACAACAAAATGGCATAAGAATCTTAAAAAAAAGATGCCATTCTATGTATTTGTTTTTGGCTTCATTGACTAATTCCACATTTGACATCACTATGCAGTTCAGTGCACATCAATACGATAACATGGAACGATTCTGCATAAAAAGATTATAAATTCAGAATATCAAAACATCAATATTCTATATCTAAGAATAACATGGTCCATGACTGACCTTGATGACTCACAACAAGCCACCCTTCTTCCACCACTTCTCCAGACTTGACATCTTCAGGGGTCTCCTCCTCTCCTCCAAAAAACAGCCGTGTGATGGTTTTGAACATTGCTATTTTCTCTTTGTCTTCACTTGAGGTGTTCGTCTTTGCTGTTGTTCGTGTCTTCTTTGCTCAGCAGAAAGCTCAAGTGACTTTTAATCTGCTAAAAACAAAAAATGGCTCATGGAGTCATTTACATCACACAGCATCATTGCTACTTCCGGTAATTTTAATCCCTCTTTGACTGTTTGGGAGTGATGCCAAGAAAATACCCCATCCTTAATTATTATTTTTCAAAATTTGAGCAAACTAGGTCAGCTGACTAGGATGTCCAATGACATTTCTGCTAATGCAGTGGTTTGAATAGTGATGCTCACTCCCCCAGCATTTCATTGTTATGGTCCATCTGTCTCTAGATATATGGGGGAGGGGCTCCTTTTATCAAACATCTTGTCAGTGCAAAGCTGGTCTACACCCCTTAAAGAGCCTGACATGGTTCCATGTTGAGTCAGTGCACTATATTAATAATTGACAATAGCAGCTGCAGTGCACGTTAACTGATACGAAGGTATCTTGCATTGTGTTGTGTGTTTACTCATTGCAATGCGATGACGTACACAGATCACAGATTTAAAGGGGGGAATGAAAGGATTTGCTGCAGCAACAGAGATCGAGTCTCCTCTGAATGAATCAGTCACTCAATTCAGTGCAAATTTTATTTTTTTCACATTGTTTCATGTCTTTGGGTCTGAGTCCTCAGTGGTTTGTAGTAATATGATGTTATACCCTGCACGGCTGCAACCAAACCAAACTGAGACAACCAAAGACAGCCTGCTGTATAAAATCAAATCTAGTTTGGGGAAAATAATCGAACAAAATATGTCTCTCATCTAAACAGCAATGTTTTTGATTGCATGTTTTGTCTATCGTATACTATGGCCGTATTATTGATTTTTGTAAATGAGCTGTAGCTCTGCAGTGTCCTTACCTGCCGTTAGTGTCTCTCAGTTTCAGTCGCAGACCATTGTGGAACGTCAACTTGCAAAAATATTTATTAAATATTTGCCTCTAAAATCCTGTAACTGTTACAACCAAACAGTCTGTTGTTGTTCTGTATTTCAAATCTTCAACCGATCACATACAACAGAGGACCCGCCCATGGCCTCGCCCACCATGAGTAACGCACCAACCAGAGGCCGCGGTCTGAGCATGCGCTTCAATTTGATTTGATTTGACGCTCAAACATTCGTGTAATGTTCAAATGTACAGTATGTGTTGGTTCTTCACTAATCTGCTCAGCTGTAGAAACTGCATCACTGGTGAATATGCACAGCAAATTATTCCTGAATATCTGTTTCACGGTGACCACATACAACACTCATAGCGAAGGTGTAAGTAGGCAGATGAGCGATACTCGCTCTGTTCATGGGATGATTGCACTAAAATGACACCGTAAACTAAGTGAAAATAGTCCCTCTATAGGACGTGTGCATATACAGGTACATCTCAAAAAATGTGAATATCGTGAAAAAGTTCAATATTTTTTGTTAATCATTTCAGAAAGTGAAACTCATACATTATATAGGTTCATTAGAGCAAAATATTTCAAGCCTGTTTTTCTTGTAATTTTGATGATTCTCAGAAAATTAGAATATTGTGAAAAAGTTTGTCCACAGTCAGTGGTGATTTGGGGCCATGTCATCTGCTGGTGTTGGTCCACTGTGTTTTCTGAAGTCCACAGTCAATGCAGCCATCTACCATGACATTTTAGAGCTCTTCATGCTTCCACAAGCTTCATTTTCCAGCAGGACTTGGCACCTGCCCACTGGCAAAGGTACCAAAAGCTGGTTCAATGACTATGGTGTTACTGGGCTTGACTGGTCTGAACCCCATAGGAGTCTATGGGCTGTTGTCAAGAGGAAGGAGAGAGACACCAGACGCAGATGACCTGAAGGATGCTATCAAAGCAACATGGTGCCGTAGGCTGATCACCTCCATGCCACGCCATATTAATGCAGTAATTCATGCAAAAGAGAATCAACCAAGTATTGAGTGTATAGAAATGAACATACTTTTCAGAAGCATGACATTTGTGTTTAAAATATCCTTTTTTTATTGATCTTATGTAATATACAGGCTTGAAATATTTCATTACATGGAGTGAAATATTTCAAGCCTGTATATTATTAATTAATGGGGAATAAAACACATTTGATAACAATAATAAAAATAAGATCCAAATAAAGAATACTACTAATACATAAAACAAAGACATAAAATACATATAAGTCATAACACAAGATGAAAAATAAAACCCACTGAATAAAAGTAATGTGTGCCATATTGTTGCTTCCATGGTGGAGATTTTATTTAAAGTTGAATACTCAGAAAATATCTTGCCCAGAGTGCATTTTTGGTGCCGAGGTCTATGAAGCTACTGTGAGTACTTATTTAAGATCAGATTCTCTGCTCTGTGAGAGTGTTGTATAGTATTCTAGGATAATGGACAAACGATGGCCAACACTTACTATTCAAATTTAAAAATCCAAATTCAATATGTCCCTGTCCTCATCTGACATCAATTAAAAACAAGACACATCAAAGCAAAAAGTCAGCCTTTTGAGTTTTCTATACATACTCACTTGTGTGCAGTGTCGAGAGAGTAACCTTTATGTCTTTATGGAGACACAAGACAAACAAATGCCACAAAAAGTTTCAGGGAAAGAATAATTCAAACAAAAGTGATGATCACTGAGCTACTGTGAAAATCAAAAATAAATGTATCTAAGTGCCATTTTAGTATAAAGGTTTAGGATGGCAATATATTTTCCAAAGACCTTTAACATTAGTTTAATATTGTAAGCTGTACAAATGATGCATTTATTACCAGCATGACAAAAAAGGTGGTCTACACTGCTAAAAAAATAAATCTCCTGTGGGATACTTTTAGAACATAGTGGTGAGTGTTATACATATTTACTATATTAGTTCTGGTTGTCTGCCTTAGCATCCTGTCCAATTTGTCATGATTTATTGTCGCTGTAACATTCTAAAACTTCTCAAATGTCTTTACTAGTATGATTTATTATTTCCCAAAGTATATTATCTTTGAGCAGAATTTTTGCTCTAATGAAGATGAAGAGTGGATAAAGTTAGCTCAGTGGGACTAAATTAACCTTTTTATCTCTTTGAAGAATTATAGAACAAGAAAGCCTCTGGGGGGCAAGAGGCAAAGTACTTCCATGCTTTATTTTTATTTTTTGTCATTTCACAGGTGACACACCTCCCTTGAGATGAACTGTATCAATGCTCTGATTGACTGGGAACCTCTGTAATAGTGCCACCCAGTCTTCACTGGAATGAGTTGGTGGTAAGTCATCGCTCCCTTTCTTCCAGAAGATGGTGCAGTTACTCTACTGAAGTAGTTATGAGGCTCTAAGATTTAGCCAACCTTCTGAATCAAGGTGCAGCTTCAATAATTACAGGTCTGATGACATGATGGCATTCATGATGTTTTTATATTTAGGCCGTATCCCTTTCCAAGTCAATAATAATGAGAACAAGTCAATGACCAAATGTTGTGATCCAAAGAAAAGCATACTAGGTAAACTGGAGAGTTTCATTGAATTGTATGCATAGGTTTGAGACTGTTAATCTATGCACTGTGGTGGACTGTTGACCTGTCTTCCAAGCTGCAGTGGACAGTGAAAATGTTTCTCAACACACATTAGAGCCAACAGAAATAGCATTATACCAGGTACTATAGTGTTTAAAACTAATTAAAAATATGCAACAGAGCTGGCAAGTTTTCAAAATGTTTATTGTCATTTAGGTTATAAAATTACAATCATGATATACTTGAACTGGGAGGCTTCATTAAAGAAAAGCAGTAAATAGAACAGTAAAAAAAGTAAATAAACATAAAATATAATAAAATGAAATGTAAGAAAATACATTAAAAACATTATAGAAAACTGTAAACATACAAATGTATGTAAAATATAACAAAATATAATATTTTTACATTTAAAAGAAAAATAGTTAATAGTAGATATAACAACACATCTATAAAATCAATAAAGAAAAAATATAAGAGGCGATAAAAAAATAACGTGTTTAAAAAGTAAACGTTTTAGGCTGATTGATTATAAGCTTATAATTTATTACACTCATGCGTTCATTTGCACGCACTAATTATCATAATTTGCTACTGTTGCTTCACCTTTTCTTGTCTGCAGGTCAACACCAGTGGATTCCCGTGTGGGCTCATGTTTTTGTTGTTGTTAAGTGCGTGAGCATGAAGGCTTCATCCTGCGCTCTCGAGCACTGATAGGGGAGGTGGGGAGGGCCCTCGGGGCGAGCACACCCCTACCGCCTGTGTCAGAGTATTTCAGAACAGAGGCCAGTATTTAGTCATTCTCCATGAAAGCTGCACACACACTTGTCTGCTCAAGTCCACTCTGAAACTTGAGGACTATAAGAAGATATTTGTCTGTTTCCTGCGGATCCGAGGATTTGATCCATTCCTTCTTGTAGAAGCTCTGCGTCGTGACTACAGGATACTTTTACGCACAGTTATTGAACACTCACAAGGACAATGCCTCGATCTTTCCTGGTCAAAAAGTACTTCGCGAAACAAAAGCCCAACTACAGTGAGCTGGAATGTCAGAATGGTGAGTTGAGAATATTATTTTATATGAGTTATGAAAGCACAAGAGTTTATACAAGTGCGCAAACTAACTCAAGCACCTGTTTTCTCAAGAAGAGTTGCGACTTTTTATATAGATGTGTCTACAACAAGGAAAAACACCGTTTTGAGCTATTTGTGTCTGGTCTAACTACAAACCCGGCTACTCCCCGTTCAAGTCGGGGCCCGTTAGATGCACTTTCCCCCCTTTCTGCAACCAGACAGAGCTCCATTCATGTTACAAGCCCTTGTGAATACGTGGGAGGAAACGGCCCATGAAACCACCCCATGGCTCCAGCTTTACGCTCAGTAAATGTTGGGGGAAACATGAAGTTATCACTTAAAGGAGTACACACAGTATAGGTGTGGTTGGTGAAAGTTCACAAGAAACATTTCAAATGTGTTGTCTATTCTATAATTCAGTTTAATCTAATTAAACTTTTTGTGTACTGTCTGAAACTGGCTCTATGTTTGAACCATCTTCTCCTTTTTGTCACAGACGCTTCACTGGACAGGTTAATGCTTGCTGAGCTCTCATCAGGAGACACCTCCACTGCCACCTGCTTCACAACAGGTCTGGTGTGGGACCTGAGTGTCCTGCCCGCCCTCTACCTTCCCGCCTCCCAAACAGAGCCCTCCGCCACTCCGGGCCCCCTGGACCTCAGCTCTCCCTCCAGCCTCAGCAGCAGCGCCAGCAGCTGTGGCGAGGAGGATGAAGGACGCAGCTCAGACCCCCCTAGCCCCGAACCTGTACACACATACGGCCCTCGCCAGCGGATGAAATGCACCGGTGTCATGCCTCACATCAGTCCCCCTGAGGAGGAGGAGGAGAGAGAGGCCCCCGTAACAGCAGCAAGACCGGCCTTCCTGTGCAAACACTGCCCAAAAGAGTACACCAGCCTTGGGGCTCTGAAGATGCACATCCGCTCACATACCCTCCCCTGCGTGTGCACCACCTGTGGAAAGGCTTTCTCCAGGCCGTGGCTGCTGCGTGGCCACATCCGCACACACACAGGTACGTCTACATCCTCACCTGCTCAACTTTATTGTTGATTCACCAGTGAAGAAATCAGCATAGGTATTGCTGTAAATCTACATTTGAGTTGCTGTCATTGTGAGTCAGCAGGTCATTTGTTCATCATCTGTGCTGTGAAGTTAGAGAGCAGGATATCCATGACAATCAGTTTGATGAGCTCAGCAGTTGATCAGCAGACATTATCACATGGGGAAGCCCTCTGTAGAATCTGCACTGATTGATCACTCTTTGTGTTTAATGTCCCGGGGACAATGAGTCGTCTGCTAATTATCTTATCACGGCTGCAGGGGAAGACAGCAGAGTGGGGACGCAGAAGTGACAAAAGCTTGAAAGAATGCCTGAAGGCTCTCTGCTATCACTGAGCACTTTGTACCTGCAGCAACTTGTTAGCATGCTAATCTCATTTGGCTCTGATTGAATCATGCTAATTCAGTCAGGCTCTGACCCCACCAGCTGACCATGTGCTACTTCATTATCTTCAGAATGTGTGTGTGTTAGGTGTTGATGAAAGGTGAACTTGTCACTGTATGTGTCACCTGACCTTTATTTCCTGTCTTTCTCTGTCTAGGTGAGCGTCCGTTCTCCTGCCCCCACTGCAACCGGGCCTTCGCTGACCGATCCAACCTGCGGGCTCATCTTCAGACTCACGCCGAGGTGAAGAAGTACCAGTGTGGCGTCTGCTCTCGCACCTTCAGTCGCATGTCGCTGCTGCAGAAACACAGTTCCTCCGGGTGCTGCTCCTCCTCCACGGTGTGAGACACCACAGAGAGAGATAGAGGGTACCCAGTCAGAACTCAGGGGCAGTGGAGGGCTAGTGTGGCCACAGAGAGGGGGGTCTACACAAGCCCTGCTGGCCTGTCGATGGCCACAAAGATCGTGAAGTTCTTTAAGGCACCTGGAGGGGAATCAAGCCTCATTATGGATCTGACTGTACAAGCTGTGTAGCTTCTTTGCTCTGTGAAAAAAACAAACATCTGAGGAGCAGATTTTTTTAACTTCCAATCGAGGTCTTGAAGCTGGACCAAATCTGAACTGAGCTACACTCACTTGATATCATCCCCTTTGTTGCTATTGTGCCCATTCCAAAGACCAAATATGTAGTGATCTCATTGGGGTAAGAGGTGTTCTTTCCTGTCTCTGTCCTGGTGCCGGCCAGCTCAGGATCATAGCCTAGACACAGCTGCTGAGAGGTAGGGGTGCGTGGGTGGAATAAATCTCTCAGCGTGCCTCAAAACACACACATACACACAGTCACACACGCACACACACAAAAGCAAATGCACACACAGCTGTCCCTGGTACTGTGGTGTAGATAGACGAGGTGCTAACAGGTGCTACAGCCATGACCTTCACTGACTGATAGCAGGTGACTTCCACTGCCCTTGGTTTGCTTAAGAAAAAAAGAGGAAGCATGTCATCACTAAATAATGGCATCAGTTAGTCTTTTTTCACCGGCGAGGATCGTTTTAAGCCTCTATTTTGTCTACATCCAAACCTCCTTTTTATCTGATGATTTTCAGAGATAGGAAAAGCCATGCTGTCTGTTATCCAAAGAAGCTTCACTTTGCAGCGTCGCTGCAGCGTGGACGACAATGCAAGCCATGCACTCAAGGTTACCACAGTGTTAATAATACCAGCCAAAGCCATATTTTGTAACTTAAATGAATTTGTGCCTTGAAATTGTATGACTTTTGAAACCAAAAATGTGCCTTTTTTTTTTACCTCAGTTAGTATTAGTGGATTTAAAATAAACATTGATTGCAGTATTAGTAGAAACTAAAGCCAAACAGTTTGAAATGTAAAGAGGCTGGGACCAAAGATTTTTAAGGTTTACATCAGCGATACTCAACTTGTGGCCTATGGTCCATGATAGGATGACATTTTCTAATTCACAGTTGAAAATAAACTTGATTCACACTGGGATTTTTTGAATGTATGTAAGGTGCCACAGTGCATAAAAATAATAAAAACAGAGCTTGTTTAACAAAAAGGGGGATCCCACAGACCCCCTGACCAGGGAGGACCAGGCTAAGCCCCGAATGTCCATAAATCTTAGAAACACCCCAACATACACCAGACCTATGTGGGGCTGCTGATAAATATTATTAATGTATATTTTTTAACTGTCATTTTGCAAAAGTGGCCTCAGGGCAAAGCAAGTTGAGTATCCCTGGTTTTCACCATGGAGACATGGTTGACTAATGTGTGATCACAACCCTATAAATGGACATCAAGTACAAAGATGAATTTTTTACTTTCCCAAACATTTTTATGGCAGTGTTTTATTGTGCAATGTGCAGATGATGTGTTATTTCAATTTTTGTACCATGCTTGTGTTCACTTGTATTTCTTGTATGTTGTAACTGATAAATTTCCATTCAATAAAGTAATTTATGTTTATTAAAACTTGCTTTACTTTCATTTGCAGTAGCATACAAAGCCGCACTTACAATCTGGAAACAGATGCAGTTGGGTACGTTGGCAATATAAAAGTTCTGTTTGATGATTAACTGGGAGTTTTCTGGTCTGCCTCATGATATTAGGTGTGGAGAATGAACTGACTGTTGTGGTGAAGCTGAATTGCATATGTGCAGGTGAATACACTGATGGACGGGAACAACTGATTGCACCTGCTTCCAGTTTCCACCTGCCATCTACGTCTCACTGTCACTGTGCAAACACTGCTCGGTGTGTGTGTGTGTGTGTGTGTGTTGTGTGTGCCGTTAAAAGAGAACTTGAGTGAACTTCTGTTTTCAATCAATCCCAAGATTCAACATTAATTCATATGTGCTGCTTGCTGCAGCTCTTATGTGGAAATCTAGTAAGCCATATCCGTGATTACAGTGTGTGTGTATATTTTTTTCCTCCTCAGGGAGAGTATAACATTCTCCTCTTCCTCCGCCTAGACGGTGACTCACAGTCTGCTCAGACTGGAGCTGTAGGTTCCCATGGCTCCTCAGCTCTCAGTCAGTAAGTCAGGCCACTAGTCAGTCAGTCAGTTAGTTGGTGTGCGTGGGCTGAGGCCCAGCATAGAGTGAGGTAAGCTGTTCCACGGTACAGTTCCTTATTTCCTACTGAGTCAGGAAAATGTGCTCACAGCTACCAGCCAGGACAGCCACTGCAACATGTAGCACTGACTCACCTTGCACACTCACTGCTTCAAAGTAAACTGCTTATACAGATTCACACACATCTGTGCGCAAACTCTAACCAGCTCCAATGTGGAACTAATGTAAGAGTCCTTGATTGTGGCTCCTTTGGCCATTATGCTCTCATGTCTTTTACCCAGGATGCTCTTGGATAAAAGGGGGTATTAAATCTCAGCTGTTGGAGGTTAGCGCAGGACTATTTTGATGATGTCAGCTGGTATGTCCTGAGGTCAGGGTGTTAGCTCTGCTAGCAAAGACAATTGAAACAAGTCCCTCATTTAAACTTTCCTTTCTCTCAAGTTTTCTTGCTGTTTGGCTTTTTCTGGCGATTTTCACTTGCTTAGTTTGTCTCATCACCTCATGTTTTAGGCTATTTCTACACATCTTGCCCCTTTCTATTTTCTTATGTGGTCACAGTTGCCACAGAAGCTGCACAACCTCCTTTGTCCAGTAACAACTTGTACATTTAAATCTTTGCTGCATCACAAGTTACTGTACTTATTTCTGCCTTTTTATAGAGAAATGAAAACACAACACGCTCCCCTTCTTGTTCCTTGGGGAGAATGGAGGGCCTGGATCTGAAATCTGAGAGCGTTTTCCTGCTGTGTGCTTTACAGTGCCAGAGCACTCACTGTAATTTACCAAAAGTGGCTGCTATTTATGCCATAAAGCATGTGTTTAACATTCCTGAACCCCACTGTGTTTGTGTATTCCTCGCTCTCTCACTCGCTCTCTCCCACTCACTCTCTGGCCTGCCTCTACGACTGTATTTCTATTTGTGTGTGCGTGTGTGTGTGTGTGTGTGTGTGTGTGTGTGTAGTGAGTGGAAACGGTCCCTACAGAGCAGCAGCCCTTTCCCTCTTCACAGAAGGATCATCTCTCCCCCTCTGAGACAAGGCCGACAGGAAGTGGGAGTTTACATTGGCCTACTTTACCCAAAAAAGCAGCCTGGGTGGAGGAGCTGCAGCAGAGCTCAAGTGCTTTTTCTGCTGCTGCCGCCGCCGCTGCTGCACTTTGCCACGACCAGCGCCATGTCCCATCCCCCCATCAGCTGTCCCACCCATGCCTACACTTTTTGCCAAGTTTTTCGGGGTGGAGTTGGGTGGCCAGGAACTGTAGTGTGGCCTTCGATGCAGCAGCAGTTAGAACTCACGGCCTGGGAGACAGGAAGGAGCTGTCAGCATCTCATAAACAGGACTCATCCTGCACTCATGACACACAAGACCTGCAGAGAATTCTCCCAGGAAAAAGCCTTCAGACACCCACTTCAGCTCCAGACTGCGGTTCAGTCTGGTGCTTGTCAAGATGAACCACAACACAGACTCTGAATATGCGTAGACCACCTTTCACACTTGTGACTATCACCTGAGAGTCAGTAGTCATTTTACTGACACGTTACAGTCACTTGATACAAAGCTGATTATTAGCATCACCATCCAAATAAAGTGTGACCGCAGAGCTATTTACTGGGAATAATGATGAATAAAATATAACCTCAACATTGGGGTCATTGTGACAAGGCAGCCATCCTCATGCTTCATGCTTAAGAATAGAAAGACTGCTGTTTTAATAGCAAGGAAGCTATCATGCTATCCTCAGCTGTACTCCCCAAGCACCTCTCACCTCATGTATTACTTCCTTGGCCTCCTCCACTAAGATTAACACCTCTCAGTGTCTGTCACCTTGCTTGAGAGCACTTCATTAACTTCTAATGTTTGTTTCCAAGAACTTTCCCCTGTTGAAGTCCGGTGGTTTGAGTTTTTGTCCTCGGAAGATCTTCTGCAGTGTCGTCTCACTCTTAACACAGTTAAGTTCAGTTCTGGTGAGAATGCAGAGCTAATTCCTCTCCTCTGAGCTGCAAACAGGCCCGAGACACAACCGCTGCATCTGGTAAATAAGAAGGCCAACAGCGGTAACACCACAAGTATGCCTAATGATGGATTTGATCAGGCTGTGTGGAGTTGCCCCAAGGCTGCATTGGAGAAGTGGTTGGGTGGGTTAGGGGATGGGGGTAGGGGGTGCATATTAAAGAGTAATGAATCACACACTCAGTCACAGGGTCGCCGGCTATGAATGTGCTCTCTGTTGGTTTTCCTGGAGCCTGGAGTTTACTAACTGATGACGCAGGCTGGACTTGATCAGAGACATGTGTTGCTGCGGACTCGATGCCAGTGAGAAGCATAGCGAGAGAAGGGAGAAGGGGGGGAGAGGTAGAAGGATGGATGGCGCCTGAGCTCTCTGCTTTTCCTCTGTGTGTCCTTCTGGGCATTGCCTCACACTGGGGCTGGTGCGATTGGAGAGGAGAGGGAGGGAGAAAATAAACCCAGCTTCTACCCTGGGACAGGAAACAAGAGATTCTCAGAGAGTAGGCTGACCCAGCTTTCTTAACTGTCGTTACTCCCAAATTCTTGTGTGGCATCTCGGAGAGCTGCGGAGCAGCAAATCTGCTAAACACAAAAGCAGCCATAACAGATTTTTTTCAGACCATAACAGAATCAAAAATAAAGATCAGCATAACTCTTATGTGGCTTATCTTAACCAACTAAGACACCCCACAGCCTTGCTAGCAGATTTGTGGCACAGTGATGCTATTTTTAGCTAAATGCTAAAAATGTCAGCATGATCGCAGTAACAAAGCAAGCGACAGTCCTCTGAGTCTGATGCCAGTGCAGAAGTACCATAAGCCTGTATTCTTTCTAATGGACAGTAGCAACTCTACTTGTTGCAAGCAGAAGTCTTATTGCATAGAAGTCTATGAAAAAATGACCCTACGTCTCACTAGATTCATTAAATTTAGTTATAACATTTTGTTCACCTAAATATACAGTAGCATGTTCAGTTATTATTATTATTATTATTATACAATAAATACAGATAATTAACTAAATTTTAACTATAATGAGGTAATGCAAGAAATTATTTTTCTTTAAAAAAAAGAAAATTTTCGGGTCATTTTTAAATGCCACAAAACTTGGTGCACATTTAAAAATATCTTCATTTGTGTGTATAAACTTTACCCATAAACAATATATTGTACTACAGGTGATTCAATATATTTTTGACAAAATGTACATACCTTACTATCCAAATTAAACCTTACTCTTTAGAATCCACTTAATGGAAAATAACTTCCTTCTATTTAAGTAACAAAGGAAATGACAGATGTCTTCTTCTAACTTTAGGAGGACATGGATGTGTGTGTAAAATTTCAGGGCGATGCAATAATTGTGGAGACATTTGACACATACACACTACAGAGCCGGTAGGGTTCATCCTCTGGACACAATGAGTCTATGTACAACATTTACTGGCAACCCATTCAATAGCTGCTGAGATATTTTCATTTAGACCACAGTGGTGGATCAACTGAACAACAGACTCACACACATCCACAGAGCCATAAGGCTAGCATGGTTAAAAAACAGAGAAAGTCACCCCCACCTGTTATACTTTCGACTCATCTCCACCTGCCAGTGGAGGAAATATCACTTGTTTGTCACACTGGAATGCACCTGAGCATATTTTCCCAGACAAGGTGCAAGAGGACGTTGAGCTGTTGCCGGAGGCAGAGTATCAGAGTATTATGAAAGAGGTAATGTAGATTTGTGCCCACCTGTCGGGACATGTCATGGTGTAACAGTGTGTAAACAGCCGCAGCTCTGAGAAAGACATTGTCTCCCCACTTGTGCTTTTACCTACAAGGTTTTGATTTGTTAAACTTAAAAAAGCTGTGTGTGAAGCACCAACTCGGGCAAGCTGGATCTTGCCACAGCTAAATGTGTCGCTCACGAATATCACTGACAGGAAAGAGGATTGCTAATTGACTCATGGTAGTGACTGTTGCGTGTCATTTCCCATGAACAGCCTCACAGGTTCAAAGATTATTGTAGCCACACCAATACGAGAGCTGGAGGTGTCGAGGGATTCCCATTTGTTCCAATGGAGATCAAAGAAAGCAACAGGAACAGATGTATGACATCAACACACTCCTACAGACAGTAAACAGCAACACTCTGCTTCATGTACACACATGACAGCTGTCATATTGTCATAGATCAGCACACATGCTGTCACACTGTCTCCAACATCCCCAGATACAAACATGCAGACGTAGGTGAACACACAGGCGAACACACTGACGAGTACTCTTCTGTGTGGGAGGCCGACGCAGCAGCTGGTTCTGATGGAAAACACCCGCCACTCCCACCGACACCCCACAGGCCGTCCCTGTCATTGTGACGCCGATTCCCCAAAGCCTCGGAGGCTCCAGACCTGGGGGGAGAGCGGCCTATTCATCAGCAATCCAGCTTTCAAACAACTCCAACCAAACAGAGAACCAGTTGATTCTGCACAGTTGGTTCCCAAACAATAGACACACACACACTGGCGAGCGAGGAAACACTCGCTCAATCCCAAATCTATGCACGCACTCAGACACATGCACACAGTCCTGCACATGCTGAAGCCATTATCCTGTTGCTTGTTAAGTCATTACTCTATAGCTTGTTATTTTCTCAAGCAAGAGAAAGCAATCTATCCACAAAGGAGTGCTGAGAGATTTGCCACCCGACTGAGCCTTGGGATATGGGAAGTTACCCTGAAATTTGAGGAATGTGGTGAGGTCTGAAACCTAAGGAACAGAGAAAAAAAAATCATCTTCTGGAACAGTGAAGCTTCTTTCCCGGAGTCTCCAGGTCGTAGCTGCAGCCAAGACTGTATGAGATGTCCACAGGGAGGGAGTATTATAGACATTACTGATGACAGTGCAGAAAAGTTTCAGTCCACCAATGGGACATGGAGGAACTGACATAGTCTGAGAGCTTTGACATATTCACGGTGGATCTCAGACATCTGGTTTCCATTTCCCTCCTCTCCCAAGACAGTGAGTGCTGGCAGTGGGGCTTTTCAATGAAATCGTCTATTCGACTTCCTGTGCTATCAGTTTAGCATAAGTGTGTGCAGCATGGTAATGAAACCGATGCTCAACACAAAGTGAACTGCACTGCTTTCCTCCAGGTTTTTGTTTTTTTTGCAGCTACCCACCCCCAAGCCCTGACGCCACCCTCAGGGTTTATTAGCAGGAACACCCCATGAGCAGCCATTTTCACAGCATCCTCTCCACTCTACTCCAAGCTGCGAGCCAGCACACTCTCACCACACTGCTAATGAGTGACACATGCCCCCTAGCTCCGCCACTGACACCTAAGATCAAAGCCCTGGAAGAGAAGGGGACTGGTTTAGACATTAAACCCAGACCCCTTATCCCCATCCACCTCCTCTTTGACACCCATGCGATATGTCTGAGGGCAGCCAAATGGTGACGCACCTGTCCTTTCTACATTTAACACAAGCAGCAGTGGTGTGGCTGTCTCATGCTTCCATTCAGGGTAAACTTAAGTAATGTGTATTCCAGCTGTGCATGATAAGAGATCAGATAACACCATTCACATAAATTGCATGTCAATGTGGAAGAGGTAAATCAGACATTATGCACAGTCAAAACTATTCATTTGCACTAATGCCTGTAGGTGGACAGATTAAAGAAGCAATGTGAAATTCTTGGTCACATGCTTCGAAAAAAGAATTGGGGGCAGTATTTCATTTTGTGCAAATGAAATTAGTGTTTTTATTTCATGCATTGTGCTATTTATTGGGTGTATTGTGATTTACTCTGTTCCGTGAAGCCAAAGGCAAATTTCCACATTTGTGGAAAGTAAAGATTATTATTATTAATATTAAAACTCAAAAGATAATCTGCACAGTCAAATATGTGCTAAATTCTTTTAGTTTGCGAGTTTTTTGGCATTGAAGATTGTCTCAGAAAGCTTACATAATAAAAGGATTTTTTTGTTATTAGCTCCAGCAGGTCATCTAAGTTATATAGCAGGGTATTTCTTAATTTTGTATAACTATTACTATCAACCATCTTTATCATCTGACTTACTCTAAATGGGACCATAATTAACCAGATGAACATCATGCTGTATTGAAGACTTGAAACCAGTGATAGAGATCATACATTAATCAGGAAAAATGTTTACTATCTTAACAAATAAAGTGAGAAGTAGGATAATTTTCCTATTGACTTTCATAAAAACTAACTCTATTTCAACCAGTGGAGTCCCCCCTGCTGGTCATTCGAAAAAATGCAGGTTTAAGGTACTTCTACATTGGCTACATCAGGCCCAGAGTTTTCTGCTTGGTTTTAAACTCTGGCCATATTACACACATTACGCACCTATGAGGGAGGGAATGGAATTATGGAAACCTGATTGCAAAAGTCTGGATCAACACTAAATCTCCCTCCCCATGATCCCTGCAGTCCCTTTCGTTAAGTCAATTGCTTCACCCATCTCCAGCTGAAATATTGTCAGAGCAGTTTCCATACTGCAGAAGGGCGTCGAGAACAGGGCGGGTAGACAGGAGAGAGAGAGGAGGGGAGGGGGGGCTAACCAGGGCAAAGGCAGGAAATCCCAGTGCAGCATGAACTATTTTCCTCCATAGTTCCACCAGAACAGCTCTTTGTACCACTCCCCCACCCCCCTCTATCAGGCCTCTGTCTCTGACAACCATCCACTGCTGTTCTACGAGGCAACCGCACCACGACCACTACCGCCACCACCGTGAAAAAAACAATCTAAACCTCTGTCACACACACACACACACACACACACACACACACACACACACACACACACACACACACACACACACATATGCACGCAGTTCACTTGTGGGCCATTACTCAACAGTGCTGGGGTTGTGGAGTGGGGATCAAAGCTTGGGGTTCCCCTCCATCTCAGTCCAAAGTCCCACTGTGGTTAGGCCGTAGACAGCAAGGCACCTTATTTTACACAGAGCCCCCAAATGCCAAAAACACTCAAGTACACAAAAGAAGAAGCACTGAAAACGGTTCTTTTCCTCCTACACAAATTCAACACAGGAGGAGAACGATCTGTGGCAAATCAAGGCCTTTTTCTCTCTCGTCCTTCTCGTCAAACATTCCTTGGCAATAACTCTGAATCCCCTCACAGTATCACTTGATCATCGAGGACACACATGCTCTTCATGTGACTCCAATGAAGAGATTGCTCTGCTGAGGCATATCGCAACAAAACTCAATTCTATTCGGGCTCTCATTTCACAGTGACACACATTCCACTTCATTAAGACTGAACGCTTAGAGGAATGAGAGAAATTCAGGTCAGCGACACTAGTGAAGGACCGGGGAAAGAAAATATCAGTTTGACTCGTTGCCACAGCACGAAACTTGCTGAATGTATGTTTCCATATTGCAACATCAAATCCAGACACAGTGCTGATTTGTTGCAGAAGCCTGTGATTGACTTGGATTTATTTTATGCACCAGTGAGACCCCATGCAAAGACTGAGAGGCCTCCAAAAAGCCCACAGCCAGGTTTTTTCTCTCCCTGAGACAAACTGTGGAAGAGGCAAGTGTGAGTATAGTGGGTGGGAGCAGGCAAGGCACCTTGCAACAGCTGGTCTGAATTATCCGTGGGGTCGGGGGTAGTTGGCTCTGGGAGGTTGAGGGGAGGCGTGGAGACTTCTGGCGCCAGGATCGGGCCAGCAGGTCAGGGAGGATGACGATTACCAAAATACTAGCAGGCAGCCATAGCCCTGCAGAGAGGGGGTGTTCCTGGCTCACAACGCTTACAGCTACAGGATGGGAAGGCAAGTGGACGACCGTGGGGGTGTGAGAGAGAGAGGGACGCTCCTACTTCCACTTCCTATGAGATAGCCCCTTCCTGTCATTGAGAAACATAGAGAAATGCCATGTTAATGACTGTTAGGTGGAATTACCTTTATTCTATCATTGAATACATGAGGCAAGAGTATCAGGGTTTACGCAATCCCAACGCTGGCTTATAATATGAAAAAATACTATAAGTTTCTTTTGCCAAATGTAACTTTTCTTCTGTTTCTGTTAAAGCCATAAAAGCAGCTGCTTGCAAGGTGCAGTTCCCTCACAAGGTTCCTTTTGTGCTTCCTCTCAGACTGAACTGACCACATGTGTACAGATTTAAACTGTGAGCTTCATAGTCACTTATAGGATCATAGCTCCCTCTGCTGGTGAAGGTGAAGCTCTGCACCAGAAAGTAGATTTACTGTGATCATATTTCATCATGGAGAGTGTGCTGGCGAGTCTGTAGTAACACCATCAAAGCTTCTTCACCAAGACCAAGCAGCAAACGGTACAATGTCATCTTTTTTTAACACTTTATTTTTGTTGGTTTTCCAAGTACAGTGTCATCTTTAACAGTGATAACATCTATTTTTCCAAATCTCAAATACATAACACTTATGTTCAATTTACTCCAACCAAAAACTGAACAAGACCCTATTGACAAGACAAGTGGCCAAAATGTTACAATGAAGTTTGATAAGCTGAAAGGGTCAAAGTTCTAAGATGAAAAACACACAGTGCACTCTGTTAGCCAACTGTCTAGCCACGCCCAAAAGCATACACTGCTATTTTACTCTAAATCTATCAACTATTTTACTCTAAATGGGACTATAATTTTAGACTTGGTGCATTTGTATTTTTTGAGCATAGCATGCTTTTATTTATTTACATACTTCTATTTCTTATATAGCAGTAGTATATACAGGGAGATGGAAATCACCTGCTAGGCATTGCTGCCTGTCGCACCTCCTCCGGTGCCCACGGGTCAGCTGCAGGATCTTCAGCCAGTTACTACCAATCACCAATGTTTTGTTCCTTTAATCCTGGAACATCTCCTGGTGGCGGAGCAGTGACAGGGACATCTCCCTGTCACCCCCTGCAGCTGGTAGGTGTCCCCCCCCTCGCGGCTGTTGTTTGGGTTAGTTGTTCTTTCCCCAGCACTTGTCCTTCCTCCTCAGCCAGAGCCAAAAGCTCCCCTTCTCAGCCTCCTCTGTCAGCTCTTTGATTGCCTTCTTTAGGTTCCCTCCGGTCACTCTTGCATCCCTCAGAAGGCATGTTGTTGACAGCCCTGCGTAGCCTCGGCATCCGACTTCCGTCTTCCAGCCAGCCACCTGGCGCTCAGCTGCCAGCTCTGAGTACTTGGCCTTTTTTCGCTCATAAGCGGCATCGATGCCCTCTTCTGCTGGTATCGTGAGCTCAATGAGCAGCACATACTTTTCCTTAGTGGACCACACCACTATGTCAGGGCAGAGAGATGTAATCGTTATTTCGACCGGGAAACAGAGCTGCCTGTCGAGGTCCACTCTCATGTTCCACTCCTGATCGCGGGAAAACAGCCTAGGTGTTTCTTTTGGCCTGATGTTTCTTCTCCCCCCACCTTCTGTGATGAAACCATAGTTCTCTGCTGGTGGTACCCTCTTGCTTCCCTGTCGACAGTGCTCCAGCACCTCTGCCAGCTTCCTCAGGACCTGGTCGTGGCGCCATCTATAGCTTCCCTGGGAGAGCACGATCTTACAGCCCGACAAGATGTGCTGGAGGTTTACGTTAGGGGCGTTGCAGATTGTGCAGCATTCCTCACTCCCGAAACCACAGTTGAAGGTTCCGAGGACATGCAACATGTCACATGTTGAGCAGATGAGGAAGCTGAGCCTTGCCTGTGGGATCTTCCAGAGGTCTGTCCAACTGTTGTTTCGTTTGACGACTCCCTCCCAGGTCGTCCAGCTTCCTTGTCGGCCCTGTGACACGGCCTCGATCTTGTAGCGTTTTTCCTCCATCCTCGTGACCTCCGCCACCACCATCTTCTTCCTCTCTTTGCGATCGGCCTTGGACCAGAACCATGGCGCTTCTCCCCACCCTAGGCTTGCTCTTCCTGCCTGGACTCTGCCGACGATCTCTTGATGTTGCAGGCGACTGATGGCTTGATCTTCTTCTTCTTGATGTTCACGTTACTAATGGTCAGGTCAGTGGACTCTCTCAACTCGACAATGAGCCTGGTCTTTTCCTGCTTGTAGCCCAAACTGATGGATCGCAGCAGCAGCTGGAGGATGTTCCTTCCGAAGAGGCCCATTTCCGAGAGGTACCATGGTAGCCTCAACCACTTTCTGATGAATGAGTTGGCTTTTCCATCCATCTACCTTGCGGTGGACGAGGGGATATCACTCATTTTCAGCGGCCATATCACCCTCCGGTAGAGTGTAAACTCGTAGCTCCAAACCTTGTACTTCCCCGGGAGTTGGCTTTGGTCGATCTTTGCCAGGCCTTCTGAGAGCTGTTTCAACACGGTTCTCCCCATCTGTTTGTCCAAAAGCTCTGCTGTGTACTGCCTCCCCAGGCTTTTAATGGGTTGCTCAGAAAGGAGTGGGATTTTCTCACCCCTTACGACAAAGATGGTGGTGTCATTTCTTACTCCTCTTCTGAGAGACAGGCTCTGTGATTTCTCTGGCTTGATCCTCATCCGAGCCCACAACATCAGCTCATCCATCCTTTTCAGCAGTCTTGATGTACATGCTGCTGTCTGAAGGAGGCTGGTGACGTCGTCCATTAATGTCCTCAGTGGGGGTAGTGTCTGCCCGGTTGGTAGCTTGATCCCTCCAACCATCTGTCTTGCACCAATGAGGATTACCTCAAAGGCTGCCACGAACAGGATGAGAGAGATGGCACACCCCATAGCAATTCCTACTTCTAGCTGCTGCCAGCTGGTGGTGAAATCTTGGAGGGCAAAGCACATCTGCAAGTCGTTGAAGTAGGATGCAACCATGTTCTTGCAGCAACTGTAACAAAAGAAATTTACCCTCAGGGATCAATAAAGTATTTTTGATTCTGATTTACTAAATGAACAGCATTCTGTATTAAAGAATACTAACTAACAATTGGTACCATAAATGATTATGAGAATGTTTGTGACTGATGAATCAAGTCAGAAATACACACATTTTTATATTGACTCATACAAACAGACTTGTTTGTGCAGCCAGTGGTGGCTCAGGTCTCCTATATGATACCATGATGACCCTGACCATCATACTTATCCTTGAGATGCTTTGTAATCTGCAGTCAAGTTTGTTGATGGGAGAGTGAGCATTGGTGACAAATTGCTTAAATTTTGGGCTGCTCTTAGCCTCTCCTCCCTCACCTATGCTTCCTATTGAATCGCCAGCTGTGGCTGTTCTCTGTTCGCTCATTGCACCTTCAATTTTTCCCACTCATAAAACATTACAGATTACATCTGTGGACATCACAGAAAGTTACCGTACATGCAGTAGGTTTAAAGATTTGATTGTGATCATGAATTTCCAACAATTCTAACGTTTTTTTCTTCTTAAAATAGAAACTTCTCTTCTTCCAAAGCATATGTATACTTTTCTTATTTTTTGTACTTAAATGTCAAAAGTTCATTTAGATCCCTCTATTTCAGGAAATCATTGTGTAGCTACCATAGTATGAATAAATACAGCAGAGAGAACAATATGCACATTTGAGAATGAGTAGGGGCTGTGATTAAAGCTCTGTGGCAGTAGAGGGTAGCATTGGTCAGTGGTTTCACCAAAAGGGCAAATCTGTTTCACATTTCACTGACACAGAGTTGACATAAGGACCTGTAACTGTCCTTCAGGAGATAATATTTGCCTCTAGAAAAAAAAATCCTGCAATTTGTTCTTGCACATTCAGATTTTCTGTCACCTCTGTCTTGCCATCAGCTGCAGGTAAGAAGACTCCGACTTCTGATGTTCACACTATTCTGATACAGCCAATTAGTAGATGACAACAGACTGCTTACACACTGTCGTATTGTGCGCTAAATGCAGTGTGAGAGAAGAGGAGGATTGAGACACACACACGGTGTCAGCTGCCCAAGTGTCTGGACTGCTGCCGGGAAGTAGCACTTCTCTGAATGCCAAGCTGATCCTTCTGTTACGTCTCGGAGAGTGAAGCAGGAGCACAGGCCTTTCCCTCAGGACTCTCTTCACCTGCTCCTGCTCCAGCTTCTTACTGCTCAACATCCTGGGGCCCCACATAGCTTCGACTAGCTGTTAAATGTTGGCAGGATCTCTCAGAGGCCTGTGGTGGAAACTCCAGGCAGGACTGGTGCCCTCTGCTGCTACAAGTATACTGAAAAAACCTGCGCAAAGCAGTCAGCCTGTTGAGTAAATCTGAGATGAAAAAACATTACATTTAGATGAAAATTATCTCTCAGTGGTTGAAGGTAAGAGGGAGAAATCAATGGAATATCTGTGGAAGAGAAAGGGAGGACACATGGCAGCTGCTCTTGGCTGCATTTAAACGCAGAATGCCTCCATATCTGTCACCTGTTGTCGCCTTAAACCAGGATTCCCAAACATTTTTATGTTTCGACCCCCCACATTCACAGTATGGACCACAATTTTAGTTTAGGTTGTTTAGCATATTTAATTGTAAAAAGTAGGACATTACAGCAATGCTGAGGATGACACCATAAAGTTACTGACTTATTAACATTGTGGTTCATAATATAAGACTGCAGGTGACATCACAGTGCATACTGATATCATCACTCAGCTAGAGACCGCCTTCTTCATCACTTCTGTGGTAGTTCCCACTAGTTGTCTCTAGGATCACTTTTTGCCATGATGACACACACACACACACACACACACACACACACACACACACACACACACACACACACACACACACACACACACACACAGGGGTTGAAAGGTTAAAACAATACCAGTGTCACTGTTGCATCTGCCAACCATCAATAGAATCACTCATACATTATCCCCAAAGATATATTCTAAAAAAAAAATGCAAACAATTCATAACTTAGATGACAGTTAACTAATCCAAATAGTTATGGTTCTGCATTTTTTACATCTTTAAAATATGGCAATTTTTAAGGTTGCCCTTTTGATTAATGGTGACTTAACTAATGATTGTTTTAATTTATTTGTGATGAATTATGGATGGTGTTTTTTTATTCCTCTTTTTTTACATTGAAAATGTAAGATAAACATTTTAAGCAAGTGCTCCTCTTACATTCCAAGAGTAAAGTCATCCATGTGGTTTTAAAAAGAGGCAGCAACAAAAACAGCAGCCCGTTTGTGCCACTATTGCTTTTGTAAGTGTCACTGATATGACCAACTGAAAATGTTGAATGTGCAAAATGCATTTTATTTGCATTGGGAAGAGAAAATAGATTATTCCTTATTTAATTATTTGTGCAATTTAAACTTTTGTGGTTGCATATATGTTTTATTACAAAGACATACAAGATGTGTTCTGCAATTGAATAGTTAACAATACTAGTTTCAAAAATTTCGATTTAATTTGTATTCAGTAACTCACCATATTTCATATATAATAAGGAGCTGGATGAAGTTATGTTGGAGGAGGATGTTTATCACTCAAGGACATTTTCCTACAATCTAACAACCCAAAGGTTGCTTTATTAATGATAAACCCTTGACAAATATTTTTTTAGGTTTTATAAAGTTTGACTTATAAGAAAGTTATTGCCAACCTTATTGAATGAATTGTTATTAAGGACAGCCTGAGAGCTAACCTCTGAACTCCTCAGGTCTGTGTTTCTGTGTGTTTGCTGACAGAACCTGTCTCTGCTTCAGCTGATACTTCTCCTGAGTAATCTGTGCCACTTTGCCTTCCTGGCAACATGTGGATTGATTGAACTCACAGTTTGGTTGTGTAGGCTACACGTGCTGCCAGTCGACCACTTCTCTCTGTGTGTTTGAGCAGTTGCCACGAGTGACAGGTGAGGTCCTGTGGCGAGGTGGTGATTGTGTTTGTGTGTATGCATGTGCGTGTGTGTATAAAGGAAATATAGGAGGGCTCGGAGCCTGTGTAAACTGTGAAAGAGCCGCCACGCGGCTCGCTGAAATGCCTCTCATTGTGACAGCAGCTCTGTCTAAACAGCAATTATCGTCAGAGGGCGAGCACTGCCACCTGCATCCCTGCTCGTCTCTAACAGAGCCCCAACGGGACTGACAGTAAATTAGGTGAAGCTATGTCCACCCTGACAGTGAGATGCTGTAGGTCACTAACTGAAGGTCTTTCCAAGCAGCTAGACAGGTTTCCCTTCCAAGTCTATTTAAAGTCGAGCAGAGCAACTGAAGTCATGAGCCGCTGTTTAGAAACAGTGATTTCATTGGAACATAAATACAAGAGATTAAAAACATGTGAACTGAAGTGTTCTGTACAGCAGTGACGGTAAGCGCTGATTGGACCAAGTCATTGTTTTGCAAGTCACAAGTAAATCTCAAGTCTTTGCACAAAAGTCAAGAGTCCTGGTGAAATCCTAAAATTTGAATTTGAGTCCTAAATAAGTTAGAATTTGCTCTTCGCCAAAATAATGCCAAACGTAATAATACATTACATTTACAACACAAATGCTCTTTAAAATGTGGACTTATGTATTAAAACAACTTTGTTAAAATAGTGCAGCTGAGCTTTATTATAAAACTAGAAAAGTGTACTCCCATTCGTTGAGACTCTGCTCTGATCGATCCAAACTCCAGTCAGAAAACAAACATTTTAAAAGTTGTCTGTTTGTCTTCTTGCAGACGACCTGGCGAAGCCTGAATTCATACTTTTTAAATATCAGCATCATGTGGTAGTTATATCAGCATATTTTTGATTTGTTTAGTGCAATAAGATCACAGCTAATTTTGTTCAGCTAATCTTTCCTGGAGAAGATGATGACCTATACTAAGCTGTGTTCACCTCTGGATGATATTATTAATCCAGACAAATCCACAATGAAAACACTGATCAGTAACATGATGATAGATGGATAAACTCACCACAATCATCTTTTTTTTCTCCAGATAATTGTACAGCCAACATTCAGCAATATAAACTGAAATTTAGTTTTCAAAAATACCTTATGATTATAGCATTTAGGGATTTTCTTTTTTATTAATTCTGATTTTCAAATAGAAAAAAACAACAACTCAGTAACATATACAAAGATTTTGCATTAATAGTTCTAGAAACCACAAACAGCATTCGACTAGTCAGCAAAGAACTCACCATTAAATTTAGAGCTTCTGTCACTAATACTGTATCTCAACTTCACTCAAGTGGAAACATCATGATATCAGAGATATCAACAGTAGGAAATTCATCCCCAACTCACTTTGTCATTGTAGCCTTTCTAGACACATGAGGAGAAACTTAACTGTTTCTTTGTGAATATTAAAACATAATAATAATAATAATAATAATAATAATAATAATAATTTTAAAAAGGGTATACTTCACAGGGGGAATACAAGTGGACTTGGAAGTAGTTGTATATTTTTTGGGCAGTCCCAAAGTTTGAGTGAACTACATGGTCGCCCATAAAGTTTTGTTTTCAGACTCAATCCTCTGTTAATTGTGGTTTCATTTTCATTGTGATATGTTTGGAAGAGACTGAATAATAAAGTTAAGTTAGCCACTTTATCTGTCAATAATAAATTACATTGTCACAAAAATGTCATGGAAAGAGGTAAAAAATATTTAATTCCAACTTTATGAGCGACCTTGTATATTAGCAAACATGTTCAGCAAACAACTCACATAAGAAAGATTTGTGTCAACCTAAAAATAATCTACAATTTGACAAATAAAATAAAAAGGAGGATAACCTGTGCTGTTATCACACCTCACTCAACACGTGTATCCTCCTTGCAAAGGATTGCTCATCACGGTGTGTAAAAGAAGCCTTGGAGCTCCTGAGTGATGAGTCCTAGTGTCTGTGCAGCCTTGTTAACCCTTTCCGTGTGCTTTATTGGACAGGAGGGGCTGCAGCGGGGCTCTCACTGGGATCCTGGAGTGCGTCAGATTGTCTGCGAGCCTGTGTTTGGATAAGGCAGCATGCCCATTGTCTCTGATGCCCCAGCTGGGCTGTGGTATGCCTCCATGCTCCTGAAATAGAAAGACAGCTGAGGGCTGCCATGCATACTGAGGGCAGGGCTGGTCAGGCAGGCCGGGCCCACTGACCCAGACCACAACTGAGTACAATGAGACACGGGTTATTGTCTGGAGCCAGAGGCTAATAGCTGAGGTATCAAACCCCCAAACGGCCCCGCTAAAAGACTGATTAACTCTGCTGTGTGTTATTACTGCGTGTGTATGGGTGCATGTCAGGGGGGTGGAGTGGGTGTGGAAGAGTAATTGGGGCTTTAGAGTGTGTTTGTGCCACGCGTCAGCCCGTCTCCACTCTGATGAACCGATGGCTAAGACCTGAGCCCGCACAGTTGCTGCAAGGTATTGTGGGCAGGCACGAGGCGATTACAGAAATATCCACCCTCGATGAATGCTTTGATCCAAAATGAAACACTGCTCCACCGCCCATTTTTAGGTTACTGCTAAAGAGCAAAATATGGATCTTAATATTTGAGCTCTGAGGCCAGCAGGCAAGCAAATGTATATTGTACTTTTGACAGAATGGGAGAAAAGAAAAAGAGTTCATAAAAGACAAAATATAATTTTATTATTATGTTGATCTGTTGTTTAAAATCTGAAATTTATTGCACATCTGTCTGTCCTGGGAGGGCGACCCCTCCTTTCTTCTATTTTCTTTTATCCTAATACGATGTGTAAGGGTCAAAGGACAGAGGGAGTTGTGCTTACTGGACTATAAAGCCCTATGTCATTTGTGATTTTGGGCTATGAAAATAAAATGTAATAGAATTTAGTACATAAAGTACACTGTATACAGGTATAGCAACATGTCTTCAGGGGTGCAACAAGTACTTTAATCTAGCAATACAACAGTGTAAATAGTTACAGTAACCATTCAAATATATAAATACATGGGTATTGATTTTAAAATGTAAAATGTAAACTTTATTCTATCATTATTATCACTCAGTGGGTTTTATATTCCATCTTATTTTCCATTAAATATGGCAGAGCTGTTTTTATGTTTATTCTAATTCTATTTTCATGTGAAACACTCGGTGCATTTCATTTTTTCATTGTAAAGCAATTTGTGCTGCATTTCTTGCATGAAAGGTACGATACAAATAAATGTTTATTATTATTATCATTATTTTTACACCAATAATAATGATAGGTCAAAGGAAATTTTTGACAAAACATTAAGTATTACATTACCTTTTTACCTTGATTATTTTGACATAACAATAGAATTTGAACTTTAAAAGCCATATGTTTTTTTTATTTTTATTTTACCAGTAATAGAGATTCAGAAATTCCCATTTTGTATTGCTTGTGATGAACAGTCGCACCTGTGCAGAAGCCAAACATGGAGAGAGGTGACTGTGTCGTGTGTGATTAAACACTGCTGAGAATGACTGCAGTCATAATTCCCAATCTCTCTCCATCCCGCTGCCTAAGCCTGCTGGCATTCAGTGCATGATGATCTAAAACAACTGTCACAGACCCCCAGATCAAGTCTTGATGCCCAAAATGTCGGCTCCTCACTTGCACATCTCCAAACTGTCGGGCGGCCAGTCCACCAGAGTGAAGGGAGAATTTGCCCCAGTATTTTTGGGGGCCGAGGCCTACAGCTGGAAGGCAGTGTGGTCATTTTATACAGGGAGGTAATTCAAAGCTGCACATATGTCTTATAATCAAAACATGAGCATTAATGGGCCTGGCCACATTAGGGTCTAAATGATTTTGAAGAACACTGGGGATGTAAGGAGAGCTGTAGCTCTGAGAAGTCAGCTGTTGCAGTGGGCTGCAGTATAGCGGTGCAGAGAGATGTGCTGGGGGACTACGCTAACGCTGCATGCACTTCACCATGTGTCCGTCTGTGAGTGTGTGTGTGTGTGTGTGTGTTTACGCGCCGGAGTATGTGGACTTATTTAAAGCCAGCAGCTCTGGGGACTTTGGGATTCATCTCCTCCTCATGTGTTATCAGCATGCCAGCTTTTCAAATGGTGCAGCAAGTGACATAGTACATAAACCAGCCTCTGGCTCTCTGAAGTGCCCCTTGTCCCAGAATAGCTCCGGCCCGCTCTATCTCACTGATGCCCAAGAAAGTCAGAGCCATCACGGAAACACCTCTCAGTCTGCCACGGCAACAGATAACGGCATCAACAAAGATGGCCGTTCCTCAAGTCTACACATCCGTTTAAAAGGAGTTTACTTCTTGTTTCTGTGTGTGTGTGTGTGTGTGTGTGTGTGTGTGTGTGTGTGTGTGTGTGTGTGTGTGCGTGTGCGTGCGTGCGTGTGTGTGTGTGAGAGAGAGAGGTGGAATGTAACTACATATTGTACAATTTTGAATTACTTGTACTTTACTTAAATATATCTATTATATAATAATTTCTACTTTTACTGCACTAAATGTATTTAGCAGCTTTACTTACTGGTTACTTTGCAGGTTATTAACACAAAATAGAAATATAATTACAAATCTAAAAAATGTATCATTAATTTTATTGGTTAGGCTATCCAGTAGTTTATCAAGTAATAAACTATATAATTAAAGTTATGAACACATGAATGGATCACTAGTTATAGTGCAGTAATACATACTTTTGGTACTTTATGTACAGTACTTGAGGTTCTTGTACTTAATTTGAATATTTCCATTATATAATACATTTACATTTCTACATTGATTTGACAGCTTTAGTTACTGATTACTTTGTAGGTTTAGATAATTAATACAACATACAAATTAACTAATAAGTGATTATGCAATATTGTAGGTTAAGCAACCCAGCAGTATAAGTAATTAAACCTGCAACATTAGAGTGATGAACACATCAATAAATCACTAATTATAATACATGAATACAATATATATTAATGTGAAATGGGCCATTTTGCAAAATTAGTACTTTAATATTTTGTCTTTAGGTAAGTTTTGATTTTTTTGCACTTTTACAAAAATAGTTTGAAAGTAGGACTTTTACTAGTTACAGTATTTTACACTGCAGTATTGCTACTTTTACCGAAGTATGAGATCTGAAAATTTCCACCACTGCTTCCCGTCGTATTAAAAGTCTGCCTCTCATGGTGTGTAACAGTCACAGTGTCTCAGTTGGCAGCAGATGACCGTCTTCGGCTTATCAATGTGGCTTTTGCAGAATTCGACGCAGCCAACAGTTAACAGTCAATCTCCCTATCAGGAATGCTGGACTCTGGCTTTGTCTATTCTAAGAAACTGTGGTCCCCTTTCCCTCCCCCCGTGCTGCACTGTCACCCTGCTCTCATACCAGGCACCAACCTCTCCCCTTGCTCTGAAGGTCAGATCTGGTGGAACCAGAGTGTGAGAGGCGTAGTGCTAATGCCACAATTACTGGATACACAAAATTACAGCAGCTACGTGTGACAACATAACACACTGTGCTACCAGTGGATATCTACCAACATACTTCCCATTTCCCTTGAGGCCCGAGCTGCTTAAGCTCAACACAGTGCCAGCTACAAGCTTCATAGAAACAATCTGACAATTTAAATGTTAAATCTTTCATCACACATCTTGAATGAATCGTCACTCATGTTTATTGCTTTTAAATTCATGTGAGGCACTTTATTGTGTGGTAGGAGCCACGCGCCATGTTTCTCTCTCTATTAATATAAGGTTGTGTATTTATAGTAGCATGTTTAATGCCACACAGCTCCTGAAATAATCTCTTCTAAGGTTGCATCCTCTGTGGCCACACACAATAGCAAACATCCCTGTTGGCACGTTACAGCACAAAAGCTGCAGGGCTATTACTTAGAGAGGCCAGCATGAGTTCATAAGCATCCGTCACCTGAAGTGGTAAGAGTTCATTTGTGTTTATCATGAGGTTAAGGGCGATTAAAAACAATAACTTCCATTTTCTTTTAATATTCTATGCATGAAATGTAGTTTTTCCTGATAATATTCTGCTTAATTTCTATTTTTTGCTTTAGGATGTGGACACAAATCACTGTCCTGTTAAGGGCAATGATGCACTGCCCTTGAAAATCTATGGAGTGAAAAAATTCCCCCCAACAGGGATGCTCCAAATGCAACTCTCTCCCACTCCCTCGCAGTGTGTACAGTGCATAAAATAACTGGGATACAAAAATAGCCGGCTTGGGTTTAGCGCAATGACAAAAACGTAGCTTTCCTTTTGTGTCAATTGAGACAGGCGCTCAGCACCAATAGGCGTCGGAGGAGGTGGCATATGCTAATGAGGGACAAATGTGCACTGACCATGACCTTGAGGGACACAGTATAAAGGAGGGCACATCTCACCAAGCTGTTATTTCGTTGTGGTCGTCCTGAGGTCAGTGAGGAACTTTTTGTCTTTGTTTGGTAGGTTGATCACTGCGCATTTTACGCGCGGGTTGGCTGCAGTTTAAAGCGTCCTGTAGAGTAATAATTTCACTTCTAGCAGTAGAGTGATACTGTTTACTTTTGCTGGCACGTGTCAGTTAACGCGCATTAGGTTTCTGTATTTTTGTCTCACTTGGTGATAGCGGATTTGCGCTCTTTACGCACAAGCGCACAGGTTTTCGTTTTCATCAATAATGGAAGACTTAAGTTTATTCTATAAAGAACTACTGACCTTAACACAAAGCTTTGTTTTCTTACCAAAAGGACTTCCTCACCTCGTCTGTCTCACTGCTGCGTCCGGTTTCGGGCCGGTGAGGAGCTGCCACCATGCCGCGCTTTGACACGAAGGAG
This sequence comes from Centropristis striata, assembly GCF_030273125.1. Lineage (NCBI taxonomy): Eukaryota > Metazoa > Chordata > Actinopteri > Perciformes > Serranidae > Centropristis > Centropristis striata. The sequence goes on along the minus strand of NC_081519.1, from coordinate 18,816,880 downwards.
TTCGGGGAGGCTGCACAGTTTTTACGCAAATCTGACCTGGAGCTGATGGAATCGCACACGGTCGCATTTGACGGTAGGCCTAATAAGGAGAGATCAAAGAAACGGAACCTTATAGGGCAAATCAGAATACAAATATTCATATTAGAAATTAATTCAGTTTTTGATGCTTTGCTTTAAGGCGAAAAGTCAGCAGCTTGTGTGAGATTCCTCTTTGTCATTGCAGCTGCATTTGGTAAAGCGTTATTAAAGACAGAAGTCTGAAAACATGGCAAAATATATATAAATTATATGACTATGTTAAACAAATGTTTGTTTGTGTTTTAAATAGATATTTTTATTGTACAGTTGTTTTTTCATATGATCCATATATATAAGTTGTTATTTTACATTCTACAAGTGTCCACTTTATGCTACATGTACTAAGTTGTGTGATACTATTATTTTGTGATGATTTGGTGTATTACTTTGATATTATTATTATTATTATTATTATTATTATTGTTATTGTCTTTGCCACCATTTGTATTATGTAAAGTTTTCCTGCTTCCCAACATCCTCCCTCTGCTGTGCTGTTAGGTAAGAAGCGAGCCTGGGTCCCTGATGAAAAAGAAGCGTACATTGAGATTGAGATCAAGGAGCGCAGCGGTGACAATGTCATTGTTGACACCAAAGATGGGAGGGTGAGTGAGTGATCCCCCTCTATGTGCAGCAATGAATGAAACACTATAAACTATTGTTGTCACGATACTGAAATACACTCAATACAATACTCTGAAAATATTGATATTCGAAACCATTTTTGATACTACAGGAAAAAAAGACATACAGTTTGAAAATGAAAGTTTTGGACTATTAGCAGTGTGTGTGGACTCACTGTCAGAGATAAGACAGAGCGACAAAGCAAACCTGGTACCAGGGATCGATATTGCTGATAATGCTTATTGAAGCTGTACCAAATATTCAGAATCAACGTGTATCAATAACTCTCATGTCCATTCAGACCCTGACAGTGAAGGAGGGTGACCTCCAGCAGATGAACCCTCCAAAGTATGACATGATTGAAGACATGGCCATGCTGACACACCTCAACGAGGCGTCTGTGCTGTTCAACCTGCGCAGACGCTACTCATCCTGGATGATCTATGTGAGTGTCCTGTACTTCCCTTCTCTGTGTTTCCACGTTCCCTAAAGCGGCATCATCATCCAGATTTAATTACAAGCTGGACCAGCCTGTCAGGAGCTGTAGGTGATGTGTCAACATGTTGTCCTGTCGTGTTTCCTCAGACCTACTCCGGGCTCTTCTGTGTGACGGTGAATCCATACAAATGGCTGCCCGTTTACACACCCCCTGTGGTCGCCGCCTACAAAGGCAAACGCCGCTCTGAGGCGCCACCGCACATCTACTCCATCGCAGACAATGCATATAATGACATGCTGCGCAGTGAGTGCACACTAAGATACAATGACAACACACAGTAAACACCTCTCGATTTACCAATATCTGAATTTCTTATTCCCTACACCACTGACTCCAGAAAAGCTTGAAAGCTTTGTAAACTGTATATATAAACAGAATGCATCAACACAATATGTAACACACACCTTTTCATGTCTTTGTACTGTATTTAACTCAATGTGGGTTGCAAAGGATTTGCAAATCATTGTGTTCTTTTTTTGCTATGTTTTTCAATGTCCCAACTTTTTGGGAATCAAGGGTTGTAATATCAGTATCAGCATCTGCACTTAAAAAATCCAGTATCAGTTGGCCTCTAAATGTAACTATTTTAGTTACTTCAAAAATAAAAATTCCAGGCAGTTATTACAGTTTATTACTTTTTGATTATTTTATTATTATTACTTTTTGATTATTTAACAGGGCAATACCAATGAAAAGTCCTAAAAAACAGAAATTTAATCCAGGCAATGTAACTCTCACACACTAATCGACAGTACAATTAATTACAAATATTTAAAAAAAAAAAATTAAACTTTGACCAGTAGTAAACTAGTAAACTTAACACTCAACACTGTCTGGAAATCTGCCAAGAGAGGGCACTTCTGCACCGCAAAAAGATGCAACAGAGTATATATATAAATACATTTTTAAATAAATATATTCTTAGAAAATAATATATTAGGATGTAACATTTTGATTAGTGACTGTAATTAAATTACATATTTTAATGTTTTTTTTTAAGGAGCAGATTAAAATTTCATTTAAATTACATTACAGTTTGTTACAGGCCCTGTGTTATTTTCTCTTCTTCAGATCGGGAGAACCAGTCCATGCTCATCACGTGAGTGCCAACTTCTCTAGATAAATATATTTGTATCTATTAGAAGAGAAACAGACAGCTTGTAACTGTATAATCAGCCATAAAACATGTAGAGCGTACACACACTGCCGCTTTAAACATTTGATATTTTTTTCCTCTAAAGTTCTCTTTTTCCTTTTTCTTTCGTAACATGCAGTGTAATTATTTACATTTAAACTACTTCTAATACAAGTTTTGTGACCAGTTTTTTTCTACCTGTTGTATCTACCTGTACACTTTGTTATTTTTTCACACTCCTATAGCGGAGAATCCGGTGCTGGCAAAACTGTCAACACGAAACGTGTCATTCAGTATTTTGCCATTGTGGCAGCACTTGGGGAAACAAGTGCCAAAAAAGCAGTAAGGCTGATGTGGCAACATTTTTTGCTTCCCAGCTTTTTTTTTTTTTTTTGCTGTATTTTCTTTTTGTTTTCTCCATTTTTGTATTGGTCCCAGGAATCCTTCAGTGTTTCCCCTTTAAACCGTGTCCATCCTTTTTCCTCACTGTCACAGTGGTGAATGTGAGAAGCTTACATTCATGTCTGAGTCTTTACCCTGGTGTGTTGTGTTGCCCTTTCCAGCCACTTTACTCTCTTATTGATTTTTTAACTTTTTTCTTGTTTCCCCTTCCATGTCATCTCTTCTTTTTTGGCTCAATATTTCCATTTTGTTTTCCCTTTGCTTTGAGTTTTGACTTTTCTGTGTTGATTTTTCCTACCTTTTTCTCCCCTGCGTTCACCACACTTCATCATATAAAACAAGGTGGCCATTGGTTTTTACCACAGCTTTAACAACCACTATCTAATTTTCCAGTTGGTTCTGATGTTTCCCTTTGTTTGTGAAAGCATTATTCAGTCGTGCTTTATATGATCTGACACTCACTGGCTTCTCCCCTTATTCTTTTGCAGCAGGGTCCTGCCACTAAAACAGGGGTGAGTTAAAAATAACACAGCTACACTATGTTTAATTTAACGTTTGGTAAATGTAAATGCTACTGAAGTGGAGATTTCTGGCTCAGAGTTTGAGAAAAAAACTCATTTTGAAGATATGCATTGTAAAATTCAATACATTTTAAAAGTCACTACAGTTGAATGTGTTGCAACATTTAAATAAAATTGAAATGTTTTTTAAAAAAAAATAAAAATATCATGAAATGTCCCGAGTTGATTACTTAAATTAAGACATTTTTAATGTCATTTTATGACATGAAAATTAGGCATTAATGCCAAACTCCTGAAGGATTAAGGATAATTCTATGCAGAAAGACAAATCATAGTAGTAGAATAAACACCTAGCTTATGTGTATTCTTCTAGTCTCAAAGAAGACAAGTTCAGGAAAGCAAAATCATTCAAGATCTCTAAAGTGACCAGTGCACAATGTTTTTGCCTGTAGTGTCTGACCTAAAAAAAAACCCTATAAATTAGAAAACATAATATGATTTAAATTAAAATTTTACTCCTAATTCTCTCTCCCAGGGGACCCTCGAGGATCAGATCATCGAGGCGAACCCTGCCATGGAGGCGTTTGGTAATGCCAAAACGCTAAGAAACGACAACTCATCTCGTTTTGTAAGTACTTGGAAAATCCCCTGTATATAATGTCCTGTACTCAATTGAGAATCCTGCTATTTGTTGGTTGATTTCTGGGATATTTAAAATATATTTTTCTCACAGGGCAAGTTCATTAGGATCCACTTTGGACCTTCTGGCAAACTCGCCTCAGCTGATATTGATATATGTGAGTTTACAGTTCAACATTCGTCATTATGTCTTTCTCTTCTTGTTTCAAGTCTAATATGACTACACTCCTTTCTGTCCTTCAGATCTTCTGGAAAAATCCAGAGTGATATTTCAGCAGCCTGGTGAGAGGAGCTACCACATCTACTACCAAATCATGTCGCAGAAGAAACCAGAACTGTTAGGTAAGTCATTCTGGCTGCTCCAATTGTTTTATTACCACGGGACGGAGACGTGATCCTCTCAACTCTTTGTTGCAGACATGCTGCTGGTGTCCTCCAACCCGTACGACTACCACTTCTGCTCCCAGGGCGTGACCACGGTGGAGAATATGGATGACGGACAGGAGCTGATGGGCACTGATGTAAGAGCTTTTATTTAAATACATTTTTTTAATTTTTTTAGAGAGAAATCCAGCTCTATTTTAACAGAGCGTATCAAGTAGATTTAGAGTTGTGGGGTGACTTTTTTTTGGCTTCCTCACAGCATGCCATGGACATCCTCGGCTTCTCGTCCGACGAGAAGTATGGCTGCTATAAAATAGTTGGAGCCATCATGCACTTTGGCAACATGAAATTCAAGCAAAAGCAGCGTGAGGAGCAGGCGGAGGCTGACGGCACTGAAAGTGAGAGCCACTACCAACACGTCTGGCACAAAAACATCAGTTTCATTTAAGAGCAAGTTTGTGATTTTTGTCCTGTTTGGTCACCAGGTGCAGACAAAGCCTCATACCTGATGGGAGTCAGTTCAGCTGACCTCATCAAGGGCCTCCTGCACCCGAGGGTGAAGGTGGGCAATGAGTACGTGGTGAAGGGCCAGAACGTTGAACAGGTGAGGAGGAGCAATGTTTGCTTGTCTATGTTTCATTATTTTAACCTTTGTGCCTCACTTCGTGCTCTGATGTCCTTAGAGGACTAACATGTCAACAAACTGCCATAAAATATATTAATATTAACATAAAAATATTTTTGAGAATTTTAACCCTTTAAATGTTACTGTTGTTAATTTAAACAAATTTATTATTTTATATTTTAATCTTCTAGGGTGATTTTTTTTCCCATGTCAATGATGAGCAAAGACATTTTGGTTTTGATGCATTTTTATTATTTGTGCCATGTCAGATTAAAAAAACTCCCAATGGTTATCTCAGGGGATAAAAGTTCCCCTTTCTAAAACTACTTTAAAAAATACAATGTATTAAACTTATTTTCCACAATCATTCCACAGTATATTCCATGTATATTAATTTTTAACATTTTGACCCTTTAAATACCAGGTTCTCTTTTTAGTAAAAATACACAAAATCTGAATAATTTTTATTAAATGCTCAGGTGGCTTTATCGTATCATCAAAAGCTGCAGTGCTCCTTTATACAGCAGTTATAACCTTAGTGGAAACCAGGAACATAGCATGTATTTGCCCCTTAGGGCAAACATGAGAAAATCAATCCGGTGGAAAATAGTAATAACAACAATTTTGAAGCCAGAGCTGTAATGACGGGGGGTCTACATTTTTGTCCTCAAAGGTCTGAGTGTCTGTATTTGATTACACAGTTTATTATAGACTTATGTCTGTAACACATACATTAAGACAGCCAAATCGATTGGAAAATCATGTCCCTGTGCGGCACAAAGCTGCAGTCTGCCAGACAATGAATGAGATTATTTTTTCTGTCACATGAAGATGAAAATAAAGCACTATATATCAAAGAATTGCAGTATGAGATGTACTTTGCTGCACCACGAGTACGTTGATGAGGGATGGTTTCTTAATCCTCAGTTGATCAATACACTCACCACTCCTCACACACTAGAATCTGGTATCCAAGCAACAGAGGCTATTCATGTGAATGACAGCTGTATTCCTCCTGTGTGTGTGTGTGTGTGTGTGTGTGTGTGTGTGTGTGTGTGTGTGTGTGTGTGTGTGTGTGTGTGTGTGTGTGTGTGTGTGTGTGTGTGTGTTACTGTAGGTTAACTACGCCGTTGGTGCTCTGGCCAAAGCCACGTATGACCGCATGTTCAAATGGCTGGTGGGACGGATCAACCGCACCCTGTACACCTCCCTGCCTCGCCAGTACTTCATAGGGGTCCTGGACATTGCTGGGTTTGAGATATTTGAAGTAAGTTGATCTGTACTACGACTGTTTTTCACATACTAAAATTATATTTATTATTACCATCATTTCTGTCTCTGTGGCCATATTTTGGTGCCATATCGACAGGTGCTCTGGTTGAGCCTCATCCTTTCTGATTGTGCAGAATTACTGCAGTATGTCTCCAGAGTGTGTTTCTTTTCCACATTGTCCACTTCTAACGCTTTCTCTGAACACCTGTTCCTCTTTCATTGCAGCTCAACAGCTTCGAGCAGCTGTGCATCAACTTTACAAATGAGAAACTGCAACAGTTTTTCAACCACCACATGTTCATCCTGGAGCAGGAGGAGTACAAGAGGGAGGGCATCGAGTGGACTTTCATCGATTTCGGGCTGGACCTCCAAGCTTGCATCGATCTCATTGAAAAGGTAAACAAAGCGTTTTGTCCATCACAGATAAAGTTGGATCATAAATGAGTTTTTATAGAGACTTGTGTAACATTCTGCTCTTCCTCCAGCCACTGGGCATCATGTCCATCCTTGAAGAGGAGTGCATGTTCCCAAAGGCCACAGACAGCAGCTTTAAAGCCAAGATGTATGATAATCATATTGGCAAGTCGCCTAACTTCCAAAAGCCACGGCCGGACAAGAAGCGCAAGTACGAGGCCCATTTTGAGCTGGTGCACTATGCTGGAGTGGTAAGTTTGTCACTAAGAGTCAGTCTTAACACTCAATCTAACATACAGAATTCAATAATATGGTGCTTTTGCAGGTGCCATACAACATTATTGGCTGGCTGGACAAAAATAAAGACCCACTGAACGAGACGGTGGTGGGGTGTTTCCAAAAGTCAGCCAACAAGCTGCTGGCTTCTCTATATGAGAATTACATCGCCTCAGACTCCGGTACAGTACACAGGATTCTGACAGAAGACTTTAGCAGATAGAGGAAACTTTAAGGAGGTCAAATTAATCACTCTGTTAATTGCCTCGCAGCATCCGAACACAAGGCTGGCGGAAAGGAAAAAAGGAAGAAGGCTGCCTCTTTCCAGACTGTGTCTCAGCTCCACAAGGTGAGACTGACACCACAGTGTCAGATTATCCCTTATTGATGCAGGTGAATGCATACAGACGTTATTCCAAATAACTTTCAGTGTTTTGTGTGGTACAAGAAATTGTGGGCATCATTGGACAGCTGGGACGGAGGCAGTTAAGACTTGCAGTGATGTTTAGGGCAATGATCACATGAACATCACTTTAAGTCTGTGCTGGCTCCTCTCTCCTTTACATCAAGGATTTCACATGTGAGGAACAGAAAGTCCTGCAGAATAAAAAATTTTGCATTAAAAAACATTTTTTTTAGTAATCATTATATTTTGTACTCATTTAACGGTGTTCTCCTTTCCTAAAGGAAAACCTAAATAAGCTGATGACCAACCTGCGCAGCACCCAGCCTCACTTTGTTCGCTGCATCATCCCTAATGAGACAAAGACTTCAGGTAACATGCAGAACAATCATCACACATCATCAGAAGCTAAACAAATGGGACAAGGCTGATGTCTGAAATGTGTTCTGCGCAGGGATCATGGATGCATTTATGGTGCTGCACCAGCTGCGCTGTAACGGTGTGCTGGAAGGCATCAGGATCTGCAGAAAAGGTTTCCCCAACCGCATCCTCTATGCTGAATTCAAACAGCGGTACGGTAAAGTTGAGATTTTAGATATCATAGAATCCTGATATTGAGTCATAGAGATAATCCTATGTTATTCATCCCCTCAGCTACCGCATCCTGAGCCCCCATGCCATCCCAGACGACAAGTTTATGGACAGCAGAAAAGCTGCAGAAAAGCTGCTGTGCTCCCTGGATATCGACCACAACCAGTACAGATTTGGACACACAAAGGTATAGCTGCATGTGAATGGCAACATAATCAGCAAAAAAAAATAGATCAATTAAAATGTATGATGATGTCGGGGGCGTTCCCGGTGGCACACCTGGTAGAGCGCGTACGACAGAGGCCCAGTCCTCGTGAGCGGGCGGCCCGGGTTCGAATCCGGCTCGGAGCCCTTTCCCGCATGTCTTCCCCTCTGTCTCCCCCTTTCACTCTCAATATCTCTCTCTCAATAAAGCTACAAAATGCCCCAAAAAAATATCTTAAAAAAAAAAAAAAATGTATGATGATGTTAATCATGATGATAATGATTATGTAATAACACATCTGAAAACAATATTCTCTGAATGTTATAATTGATTATCAGTTTTCTTGGTTTTATTTCATTGTGTTTTAGTTCATTTAAAAATAGACAAACCTTTAATTGTTTGATTGTATCCCTTGGCGTCTTGGCTTCATGTAGGTGTTCTTCAAGGCCGGTCTGCTGGGTCACCTGGAAGAACTGAGGGATGAGCGTCTGGCCAAAGTCCTGACGTTGCTGCAGGCAGCCGCTCGTGGCAGACTCATGAGGAAGGAGCTGAATAAGTTCACAGAAATGAAGTAAGGAGACCAGACTTTAGTTGACAAAATTGCATTTTTATGAACCCTTAAAAATGCATTAATAAACACAACAAAACCTTTGAGCTTAGTATCACACAGGAAGGTGAAGACATGAGTACAGAAAAAAGATCTCCCAGTTTCAACAGTTGCTTTTCTGAACAGGTTCACAATCAGCCACGACACACTATACCTTAGTGTTCACTCCCTTGCTGTAGTATTTGTGGCATGCAAGGGCAATGTTAGCGGCGTGTGTGAGGCGTGTGCTTGACCATATATGGTTACCAGGCATCTGTGTGGCCCTACTGTTAATAAGGGCCCCTTCCCTCTCTTTCCCTCACACACACACAGCCCACTCGCAGGTCTCCAGCCATTCTCTCTATCCACTCTCTAAATTAAACAATGCTGACGGTGTCCTCAGAGCCAGGTGGCGACATGTGTCAAGTGGCAGCTGCTCGGGCCCTTCCTAAAAATATAACCCCCGGCCCCCTCCCTGGATGCCCGATGGCCCCTGGCCCCTTTTGTCCGCGGCGCCTGTACTTCTAAGTGAGTGCATTGATGGGATATGTGGCGGGTGACAGAGGATTAAAGCCGCCGTTGGACAGAGGGCTTTAGTTTCTAAATAAACACAGACGCTCACCTTTGAGAGGCACCCGCCATGGAGTCATCTAAAAAATGCAATCAGCTCCCCCCCACCCTGACTTCCCACTCCGGCGTGTGCACGTTCACTCAAACTCACCCTCTAAACACTGACAGGGAGTCCTTGACCAGTCTGCTCTGGGTCCATATTTAGGGCTGTGAGACGCCATTCTACTGAATCTACTAAATGAATCTGGTAACCCTGTTTGGTCACAGTCGTGAAACATCAAAAGCAGCATTAGGTATATGATTTCATTTCGCATCCCTCTGTGTATGATTAGATATGAGAGAGTGGATAGCAGCAGGATTAGTGCCAAAATAAGAAACTAAATAAATAAACGGGGAACTCCACGATAAATCTATTTGACCTTCCTTCTTAATGTGATGTGAACTTCACTTCTACTGGTTTTAACACTGGTGAACGCAAGTACCCCTTCACCCATACCACCACCAGGTGTGTTCCAAAAAAGGGCATTTGTATTTAGCTATTTTAACAATATTAAAAAAGTAGATATCGTTACAATATATTTTTCATACAAGTGAACTGTCAATGTTTAGTTTGGTTTAATCAAGTTTACATTTGAGCTGCAAAGTGCAGCTTTGTTAACCATTTATATAAATGTTTAACTAACAAATTAGCTAACAAGTTAGTCATTTATTTGCTAACTACTTAACAATTGTTTCATGCAGTAGGCATGTAGTCGAACAATTTAAGCTATCTGTTACAATTTTGACTGTTTATGTATTAAATTGAGCTATTTACAACCATTTATCTAAACTTTTGGATAAGTACCTAAACCAGTGTTTCATGCAGCACTTTGAGCTAACTAGTTTAGCTATTTTAATTGTTTCTTACTTTTTGCTATTTTCAACTATATATACAAACTTTAGCTAACTAGTTAAACCGTTTATCCATTAGCTTACTTTTTCAACCATTTATCAATTTGACTTCTGTAATGCATACTTTAAGCTAACTAGTTCAATTGCTTGTTACATCAATCTATTTTAGCTCTTTTTATTTATTATTAATTATTACTTAAAGCTATTTTGAACCATTTATCAAATAGGCTACTGTTCGTTTAGCATTTAGGACCTTTCTGCTTGCTTGTAAACTAGTTTTAATGCAGTTTTCTCAATACCAAACTTCAGTATTCAATATATACTTCAATCAAGTCCTAATTCTTTTTTTCTTTTTTCTTTTTTACTTTAGCTGCTCCACAATATTTTCATGTCCACCATAGCAATTGCAGTAGTATCCCCTTGTTTAGAAGTATACCTCAGTGGGAATCATTGGTCTGCGTGCCATTTTAGATTTGTTTATAACTTTACAAGAAAAAAATCCTAACTCTTTCAATCTCTTTTGTTGGTAGGGAGGCTCTTATGATTATCCAGTGGAACATCCGGGCCTTTAACGCTGTCAAGCACTGGCCCTGGATGAAGCTCTTCTTCAAAATCAAGCCTCTCCTGAAAAGTGCTGCCACTGAGAAAGAGCTGGCTGCTGTGAAGGAGGAGATGGCCAAGATCAAAGAGGCTCTGGAGAAATCTGAGGTCAAGCGCAAAGAGCTAGAGGAGAGGCAGGTCAGCCTGGTCCAAGAGAAGAATGATCTGTCTCTACAGCTGCAGGCAGTAAGTGGCATTCCTAATGTATTCACACATTCAGCTTTTGGAAAGACAGATAGTAGTGTGGGAATGCACAAAACGCATACTCTTTGTCCCCTGCAGGAGCAAGACAATCTTGCAGATGCAGAAGACCGATGTGAGCTGCTCATCAAAACTAAGATCCAGCTGGAGGCCAAAGTGAAAGAAATCATGGAGAGACTGGAGGACGAGGAGGAGATGAGCGCTAATCTGCTCGCTAAGAAGCGCAAGCTGGAGGATGAGTGCGCTGAGCTGAAGAGAGACATCGACGATCTGGAAATCACTCTGGCCAAAGTGGAAAAGGAGAAACATGCCACTGAGAACAAGGTAAGGAAATTGAGGATTGAGTGAGTTGCCTCCAGAGGGTGCTAAGAGGCCACAGAACACACCACAGCACACTCAGTAGATTTAATATGTAAAGGGAAAACCAACATGTTCAACAATGCGTCTTGATTTCTTATTTCATGACTGTCAAAAATGTATCCACTTTCTCTGGCTGGCAGGTGAAGAACCTGATCGAGGAAATGGCAGTTTTAGATGAAACCATACTGAAGTTGACCAAAGAGAAGAAGGCTCTCCAGGAGGCTCACCAGCAGACCCTGGATGACCTGCAGGCAGAGGAAGACAAAGTCAACAGTCTGACCAAAGCCAAGGCAAAGCTTGAGCAACAAGTGGACGATGTGAGTGCATCTATCACCTAAAACAAAGCACAGGTGCTCATCATTGTAGACAGAATTTGTAACATTTTCAACCTTCATACTGTGTATCAGCTGGAGGGATCACTGGAGCAAGAGAAAAAGATACGTATGGACCTGGAACGGGTCAGACGTAAGCTTGAGGGAGATCTGAAACTCTCGCTGGAGTCAGTTATGGACTTGGAGAATGACAAGGTGCAACTTGAAGAGAAGCTGAAAAAGTGAGAGTTTTCATATATTCACAGAAATAGTTCATTTTGCTATAAAGAAGCAATAATTTTTAATGCCAAATATTTTCTACCAGGAAAGACTTTGAAATTAATGGGATGAGCGCAAGGATAGAAGATGAGCAAGCCTTGGTCAATCAGCTCCAGAAGAAGATAAAGGAGCTACAGGTGGAAACAATTCTCTTCACCTCTAACATAACAGTTTTTACATTATTTTGACAAATTAACTGACCATTGCTTTCCTTCAGGCTCGAACAGAGGAACTGGAGGAGGAGCTGGAGGCTGACCGGGCTTGCAGGGCCAAAGTGGAGAAACAGCGTGGCGATGTGGCTCGTGAGCTCGAAGATCTAAGCGAGCGCCTGGAGGAGGCAGGTGGGGCCACCTCAGCCCAGATCGAACTCAACAAGAAGAGAGAGGCCGATTTTCTGAAGGTGAGAAGAGACCTAGAGGAAGCCATGCTGCACCATGAGGCCACGACGGCGGCCTTGCGAAAGAAGCACGCTGACAGCGTTGCAGAGCTGAGCGAGCAGATCGACAGCCTGCAGCGAGTCAAGCAGAAGCTGGAGAAGGAAAGGAGCGAGGCCAAGATGGAGGTCGATGATCTGGCCTCCACTGTCGAGCAGCTTTCCAAGGGCAAGGTAGATTTTTTTTTTAAAGGATAAACATAAGGGTTAAACATAAAGGTTTAAAGTATCAGGGACAAAACCAGAGAAGCCCCTCAACCAACTAAAACTTGTGTTTTGTCTACAGGCCACTTCTGAGAAGATGTGTCGATTTTATGAAGACCAAATGAATGAAGCTAAAGCCAAGGTCGAAGAGCTCCAGAGGCAGCTCAACGACACCACGTCCCAAAGAGCCCGAGCTCAGGCTGAGAGTGGTAAGGAGCTTTTATTTTATCATAAATCTCACAAACAGATTTTGCAGAACTATTAGTAACATGGATACCTTTTTCTTCTCTCCATGAAGCCGAGGTGAGCAGAAAGCTTGAAGAACGGGAATCCATGGTCTCCCAGCTCCAGCGAGCCAAGAACTCCTTTGGCCAGACAGTCGAGGAGCTCAAGAAGCAGCTGGAGGAGGAGAATAAGGTCAGCTTCATTTCACTGCACCAGTCATTGGTGGTAATCTTAAAAACTGGTAGCTACCTCTACAGAATATGCAATTCGAGTAACTGCTCTCTACCATCATGATTGGTCTCTTAAGGCTAAGACGGCCCTGGCCCATGCGCTGCAGTCATCTCGACACGACTGCGATCTTCTTAGAGAGCAGTACGACGAGGAGCAGGAGGCCAAGTCTGAGATGCAGAGGGGTCTGTCCAAGGCCAATGCTGAGGTGGCTCAGTGGAGGACTAAGTATGAAACTGACGCCATCCAGAGGACTGAGGAGCTGGAGGAAGCCAAGTGAGTGAGATGTGTTTTGACTTAAAGATTCCGATGGTACACAATGATCGCTTGACTGCATGAGCGCCAAATGTGTTTGCCTCTCATTAGGAAGAAGCTAGTGACACGTCTTCAGGACGCTGAAGAGTCGGTGGAGGCTTCTAATGCCAAGTGCTCCTCACTGGAGAAAACTAAACATCGGCTCCAGACAGAGATTGAGGACCTGGTCATTGATCTGGAGCGTGCAAACGCTGCAGCTGCTGCCCTGGACAAGAAACAACGGAACTTTGACAAGGTATTAGCTCATGGGAACTATACTAATACTACTAAGTTTATTTAGTGCCATGTGCAACTCCTGACTTTTTTGCCAATGCAAAAATTTCATCCAGGTGTTGGCAGAGTGGAAACAGAAGTATGAAGAGTGCCAGACAGAGCTGGAGTCCTCTCAAAAAGAGGCTCGTGGCCTCAGCACTGAGCTCTTCAAACTGAAGAATAGCTACGAGGAGACCCTGGATCATCTGGAGGCCCTCAAGAGGGAGAACAAGAACCTCCAAGGTACCTGTCGTTGTAGCTCACATGCTGAAGGTTTAATTAAAATTGATCACATTTACCTTGACAAAATATATTTTTAAAAATTCTATCTCTACTCCCCCAGAGGAGATTGCTGACCTGACAGATCAAATCAGTCAGGGAGCAAAGACTATCCAGGAGCTGGAGAAAATAAAGAAGGGCCTGGACCTGGAGAAAAGCGAGATCCAAGCCGCCCTGGAGGAAGCTGAAGTAAGCAGTTTTCAGAGTTCTCTCGTTTCCTCTTTCTCGTAATCTGCACTTTTTTGACAGAGGTGACACACAGAATATTTTCAAGCATTAAGTGTCTGTTTGTCTCAGGGCACTCTGGAGCATGAAGAAAGCAAAACTCTCCGCATCCAGCTGGAGCTCAACCAGATCAAGTCTGATGTTGATAGGAAGCTGGCAGAGAAGGATGAGGAAATTGACAACCTTCGGTAAGATTTTTTATTACTCTTTTTGTCCTTTTTATAGTAGATTTGTGATTCTGTCCCATCAACCACCCCATACAAACAATCTTCTCTCCATGATGTCTTCAGCCGTAACCACCAGAGAACACTGGAGTCAATGCAGGCCACCTTGGATTCCGAGGCCAAGTCTCGCAACGAGGCAGTGCGCTTAAGGAAGAAGATGGAAGGTGACCTGAATGAGATGGAGGTGCAGCTGAACCATGCCATCAGGCAGGCAGCAGAGTCCCAGAAACTCCTGAGAAACCTGCAGCTTCAAATCAAGGTGAGTCTATCTATAGCAGCCGGTCAATGAACCTACCTAATGTGTTAGATTCATTAAACCAAACAAACTCCATAAATCCAGATCTTTAACCTGTACCTAAACTGTGACTCCAGGACATTCAGATGGAGCTGGATGAGACTCATCACCAGAACGAGGAGCTGAAGGAGCAGATGGCAGTGACAGAGCGCCGCAATAACCTGCTGTCTTCAGAGGTGGAGGAGCTCAGGGCTCTGCTGGAGCAGAATGACCGTTCACGCAAGCTAGCTGAGCATGAGCTGCTGGAGGCCACCGAGAGAGTAAACCTGTTGCACTCTCAGGTAAGAAAAAACATTTTAAAACTGCCCTGCAGTGCATTAAGAGAATGTTCTTTTTACAAGCTTGCAAGTCTGTTAGCTAGCGAGCTACATGGTTAGCTCAAAATATTTGGCAAAAGCAAGACCTTTTTTGCCTGTTTGGATCTCTCTGGTGCAGATGTTCTATTCTTGTGGTTTCCAGTTTTAGAAATGAAAGCAACCATAACCCAAAACAAGATAAATTGACATTTTAATCCTGAGATGAATTATGACTGACTTTCTGACTCTTGTGCTGCAGAACACCGGATTGATCAACCACAAGAAGAAGCTGGAGAATGATCTGTCCGTGCTGTCGAATGAGGTGGATGATGCTGTGCAGGAGTGCCGAAACGCAGAGGAGAAGGCCAAAAAGGCCATCACTGATGTAAGATCTGGATATAATAAATTCTATATTGCATGATATAAGTCATTACAATCAATATACGACAATACGGATGCATCCATTGGGGTTTGATAAAGTTTAAGCTGACTTTTCAGCCTTCACATTAGTTGTAATAATCTGTTATTTGATCTCAACTGTAAAATTACTTAATGCCCATTTAATATCTGTATCATCTGATCCCATGAATTCTTGTAGGCAGCCATGATGGCAGAGGAGCTGAAGAAGGAGCAGGACACTAGCGCCCATCTGGAGAGGATGAAGAAGAACATGGAGCAGACCATAAAGGATCTGCAGATGCGTCTGGACGAAGCTGAGCAGATCGCCCTCAAGGGCGGCAAGAAGCAGGTCCAGAAGCTGGAGGCCAGGGTGAGAGAAGAGATTAATAAAATACTTTTGTACAATGTAGTCGCTGACCAACCGTACAATGTAATGGGTGATGAGTTTTGTTTGTGGTTTTTCTTGGTCTTGCTGGTAGGTTAAAGAACTGGAGAATGAAATGGAAGTTGAGCAAAAGAAGAGCCAAGAGTATCAGAAGGGAGTGCGCAAGTATGAGAGGAGAATCAAAGAGCTCTCCTACCAGGTATACTACCAGTGTGTTTGCACATACGTGTTGGAGTGTAAATTATGAGTGCAAGCTTTAAAGAGCTCCCTGTGCCCTCTGTGCAGGGTGAGGAAGATAGGAAGAACCTGGTCCGCCTGCAGGACCTCATTGACAAGCTGCAGACCAAGGTGAAGAGTTACAAGAGACAGTCTGAAGAAGCGGTGAGTACACTCTCTGTACTTTAGTATAATTGTATTGTTCGTGGTGAAAGATTAGTTTAACCAAAGCTGGTTTATATAGTGGGAAAATAACTGAACAGCCCAAGCACCTCTTAAGATCTGTTCACTGAATGTTTTTGTTTCCTCCTCACTGCAGGAGGAACAGGCGAACACCAACCTCTCCAAGTACAGGAAGCTCCAGCATGAGCTTGATGATGCAGAGGAGAGGGCCGATACGGCCGAATCGCAGGTCAACAAACTCCGGGTCCGCACCCGGGACCAAGGGAGCAAGGTTAGTAAACGAAATACATTTCGTATTACAATATGCTGTCGAACTGTATGACCTTTTAGAAGTATTTATTAAAATTAGCCAGCAGGCTACATAACGAGAACTAATCTGAGAAGAGGCTGGATGTAATCCTCTGAAGATGACCTCACATAGCCCTCTCATGTGATCTCTAGTGTGGTCATGAGTAACTCTGTGACTGTGTATGTGGTTGCTAATAAACATCCCTGTCTTGTGTATTTCAGCATGCTGAGTGATGTGAGGCTGAATGCTGCAGCCAAACATATCACAGCCAGCCAGCTGCAACAGCTGTGCTCGACTGTGATGACACGTCCCAATAAAGACTAAAAATATTGACTTTAAACTGTCTGTGACTCTTTTTTTCTGTATAAATATGTGATAAAGATAGAAATCCCACAAAGAAGGTCTAAAGAAGAATTTATTATATTATTAATTTGACAAACAGCTGTTAAATAAGGAAAATGAAGTTCAATACCAGCATTAGAGGAGGAACATGTGGGTGACAGTTAGTTACAGAAGTAGTTATAGAAGAAACTAAAACATGAAACCTTTCTCTGTTTGTTTGACGGTCAAACAAGGTTAGGAGATTAAGACTGAAGTGTGCAGAGGTGAAATTTTAACACAACCATGTGATATTTTATGCAATATTCAATGCCAACACATGAAAAACATGGGTAATCTAAAATTAAAGATTTTAATTTTACACCAGGATTATCGACAATCCGCATCTTCTAAAGGTAATTTCTTTTAACAAACACTATAGATGCTGTCGATCATGGTGAGGTGAGACAATCATATTTGATCAAAAAAGCACCACATGGTCTGAGTTTTGAGTGCGAGTTCCAAGACTGGATGCAAATGTGTAATAATATCCTCCTCATGCCAAACATTACATAAATCTCCAGGTAATAAAGTCAAAGCATCAGGGATCCAAAATAAAAACCAAATAGTGTTATGTTTAACACTGTGCAGCATGTTCTTGGCCAAGGGGATAACATTTCACCATTTCTATACAAACTAATGGATGAAATCTAAGGCCTACTAGGAGCATCACACCACATACAGCATAAGTGTTGAGAACCAATTCTCTTGTGCATCAAACAGAGGGATCACTCTCTCTGAAATTCAGATCACAAAGCTACAGAAGTCAGAGATTGTTTATATAGTTTGCTCCAGAAAAGCGCTCACAACATTCATGTTTTAATACCAATAGCGTAATTGACTTCAGTGGTGGATGACTGGAGTCATAAGAGGGTATTTGGATCAATGATAACATACGATCAGTACTAAGAAGGTAACACCACTGCAGAAGTACCCTGTGTCAAATCACCTCATGTTATCATGAAACCATTGCAATTATCTCGGGCATCCAGCAAAGAAACTGAGAATTTGTAAGAGAGAAGCACTTGTAAAGTGTATCAACTTCACTGCAAAGCACAAAAGATGAACTAATTCAAAGTATGTGCACACCCATCAAGAGATTTAAGACATGCTGAATGAAAGCTAGAAAAAAAAAAAGGAAACATTTCTGGTTAATTAGCTTTAAAGCAAATAAAAGGCTTTCAAAGTGTAAAGGACGTTTGTGTTTGCATCCCAAGGCGGCATAGCACTAGCAACTCATGGCATCAGGGGCCAACTGTAGAAATGCCCTTATACATTCACATGAACATTTATTATGACTCATGACATGCTGGGAGTAAAACTGTACACTTGTCATCAGAAGTGGTTTGATCTGTACGGTGTCAGGATAAAATATGAGGTAGCTCATCCATTTGTACTTATCTCAGGTTGGGTCCGTTTAATTTGAGACACCAAATAAGATCTGCATCTTTCAATTCCACAAAACAGCTGCACATTCAGGCCGTGAACACATCGTTAACGTAGCCGTGCCCACTGCGTCATCTTTATCCAGACTAAAGATCAAGTGGTGCCATGCAAAAAAGAGCCATCACATAGAAAGATTGTCATTCTCAGCTTGTAGTCAAAGACTTTAAGAGACCAGAGAAAGTGGTACCTTCAATCCAGTGCTGATGATGTTGGGCAGAAGGCTAATTCACATAAACTTAAGTGTGGACTAGAACAATGAAAGTGGTATCTTAACACTAGCGCCTGCATAGTTTTATTCTCTTCCCAAAGCATCTCTCACAACATGGATACAAATTGTTACAAAATGAAAATGTTTTTTAAATCAACAAATGTGGTAAAATATAATAAACAATAAAAACAATTTAATCTGTGCAATGTTTTATTCTACAGTTTATCCAGAGCTAAAAGCCATTGTTTTCAACAAAGTAAATCAAAAAGGAACCTGGTGAAGGAACGAGTCCCTGGGTGAAGCTTCTGAAGCCACAGTAGGGTGGATGGTTTTAGGTGAGAGGAGCCCCGTTTGATTTGTGAAACATGTCGGCCGGCCCACAAGCTACCTAAATGTGCTGAGTAGAGCCAGAAAGCACCAGTCAACAATAGCCACCTAATAAAACAGACCCATAGACAGGTTAAATGAAAATGCTGTTCATTGAGAAGACCCCTGCAAAAAACTCCAATATCACCCCCACAGGTCAGGCAGTGGAGTGGGAACAGAGAGTGTGGGGGAGTGGGGCTCCTGGCAGCCCTGTGACGCACCACTCACCTGCACTAACAGTTTAAGCTGTTGCCATTTCCAAACCAAGTCCATGTGAAAATCTTTTTTTCTAACATATACTTTGTTGAATCATACACATTTTTTTTCCATAGAATTTTTTATAGGTTATATAAAAGGCTCTATTTGAATCCCACCTAAAGCAACAAACCAATGCAGGTGTCATTTCGGAAGGTCCCATAATTGTCTGTTAAACGATGTGGCCAATCTGGGGTGGGATACAGGTTTCCTCCTCTTCCTTTGAAGAAGAGCCCGGTAAATTAGTGAGAAGATGACAGCCAGGCAAAAATTACGTCCCATCACATCTGTGATGACGGCCTCAATGTGAAAGGTACAGACAGAAAACAGGCGAGTCTTTACATCCAGAACGCAGTCACGAAGCGCCTGGATGGCTCAGCTCAGTGGAGTCATCACCAGCTTTAGGTGTCCATACTCCCTGTGACCGTCCGCCTTGTCCCACTCCCAGCGCACTGAGTGCACACACTGGAGGTCAATCTTCCAGCAGGTCTCTGTCCAGATCCATGAAGGGCTCATCAATGTAGCTTGCTATGGCACACAGAGAAGTCCTGTCTGAGCCCAGCAGCACTGACACCGTCTCCTTCCAGTAGCTGAAGGGGATACAGGAGCTCTGAGGAAGAAATCAGAGGATTTAGAACAAGAAAAATAATTTTGACTTAGTGCTTGTTATAAGCTAGCAAAAATATGTAGTACTGGTAAGTAGCTGAAAATAGTTGTCTAGTTACATGTATACTTAGCGGATAATTTCACCATTAATGTGAATTAAGTTGCGTTATATCAAAGTGATCAAAACCTTGTATTTATACAAATCAACATCTTCAGCTTTTGAGTAGGTTATACTGTATACTATATAATGTAAGGTAGATTGAAGGAGCTATGATTTCCATTTCTGGCCACTTGGTGGCAGCAGTACAAGCACATACGCTACATTTGACTTTCACACTGAAAAAAATCAACTGAAATGCTGAGGAGAGCAGTGAGTGAAATGACAAAAGTTGCCTTTAAACCAAAGCAATGAGTGGAAACAAGATAAAATGCACCAGAGAACTGAGCGGAACTGTAAAGCTGTAAAGTTGACGCTGCGTTTGTCACTAGAAGTGAAGCCTTTCATGTCAGAGATAATCAACTCACCCATTGTTAATATAAAAATACTTATTAATGCCGCTTTAATGCAAAGCTATCAAGTAGATAGGATGTCAACCTTACCATTAGAAAATGTGAACCTTCTTACCTTTAGTGAAGCTGCTATTGCTGCTAGACACTGCCAGTGAGACTAAGCTACACTAAGCTCTGGCATCCATCAGTTTCATTCAATCAGACGGGACAGATTACCTGAACATACATTCACAATAACAGACACTATCCGCATAACTCAACAAGAATACATGTACACGTTCTGCATTTGTCTTTCAAGGCCTATTTTGGATTTTCTGTGTGCAGCCACTCTGTCACGTACAACCCCAATTCCAATCCACTGATGTGTGTAAGTATTGAGATGCCGCCAACCATTGATTTGTAATCAATGCATACATCACTACAGCATCATGAGGGTTTGATACAAAAATGAAGGCCCCTTTACACCAAAAAAACCCCTCAAAAAATCATAACAGAAAATACAAAGTGCTTCTCCCTGTCTGCTTCACCTCAAGATGCAAGATGATGGATGAAATTTGGAGACATAAGGATAACGTGATCAAGATATTTGTGTTTTTTGTTCGTATCTCTCCTGTCCTTTAACACTTGCTAAGAATGGACCCTTCAGAAGATGCCTGTGGTGCTTGTGTTGATCAATCCGCAATGTTCAAGGGTGATCTAAGGAATTTTTGAGAAATGAACAATGGCCAAGGAACCAAAGTCACAACCAGTCTCCTTCAGTTGGAAAGGTAATTTGTTTCTTGCAGTGTAAAGTGTGTTAAACTTACAATAGTCCACACTCACAGGCAATAAGTGTCATCTAGACGGGAGACAATGCAGCTGCATTTTTTAAAATCACCTCAGATTTTCTTTTCCATTTTAACTAATATAGAGGTCTAAACCAGTTGTACAGGTTTGTGTTCCAGCCAAATTACACACATCACTATGAAGCAGCACTTTAAACACAGCATGCACACGTGATTTCTCTGTCAGAATGTTGTGAATGTGACAGAAAAGTGACTGAATGAAACATTATATACCAAAGAGGGGACTCGCACAGCATACAGCTGACTTGCTGCTTGTGTAGCCTTTTACTTATGCTTGAATAATGTTCAGGAAAGAGTGAGAGCTACTCACGTTCTCCAGACAGGTGCTGTCTTTGTCCTTGTTGAGGTAGTGGCGCTGCCAGAAGCGCAGAAGGTTGTGGAAGTTGTTGAGCAGGCAGCCCGGGTACTTCTCAGCATACTCCTTCTCCCGCAGGGCGTTGAGGTAGAAGGGCAGTTTAGCCTTTCTTCTGGCCAGCATCAAGATCACCAGACTGGTGTTTAAACAGCTCACATTTTCCTGCAGGATAAATGTGGTGGGATGGATGTAAAAAGGATCAAGGTTTGACAGATGAACTATTCTGGATCACAATACACATACACAGACACACACCTAACAAATAAAAATCAATTAAAAGGCCAATTGTAGCTGACAGTACTTGAAGCTTGCATTGGTGTGTAATTTGTTTAGTTAAATTTGTGGATCTAATAATTCCAGCCTACCTGTGTGAGTGTCTGTACGTTGATGATGTTGATCAGTCTGAAGAGGAAGGACAGCCGGTTCTCAACTCTGGCCATGTAGGACAGCAGGCAGCATTCAGAAAGCACCTCCACCACTAAGAAAAAAAAACAATTAAATATGTACTTAAAAAACTTCCAAGAAGCAGGATGACACAATCTGAATTTTTACTTAGGCTCTCACTGAAATTAGCATTATCAAACATGATTTCAGGAAAAAAAAAAAAAACATGGAGGCATACTATTGCAAGCTTCGCTTAATATTCCATTGATCTGATCTAGTCTGTATTAAGTTTACATCTGTAAACCCCTCACACTACAGGGTCATTTTGGCAGATTCAATTCAACCACTGATTGATCAATCAGTCCAAAACAATTAATTATTTCAACAACTTTGGTTGTTCCCTAATTAACTGGTATACATGTGTAAATGCTCCATCCCCGGTTTACCTTTGACATCTTCAGTCTGGCTCTCAAAACGGTCCAATGAAAGTACGATGCAGCGCACCAGCATGTTGGAGTCCACCAGAGAACTGTTGATCTGCGTCAGGAAAGTCTGAAACTACAGAAGAGACATCAAACACTATTAAACGCACTCAATTAAACACCACAAAAGCTGTAAAGTAGTTGTAAAATTGTATTTGTTAGGCCAGCATATAGATTTTAATAACACATTTAAAGTGTACAATTATACCTTCTCTGGAGTGTTGACATATTTGTTGAATCTTTTGAAGGCATCAATGTTGAACTTCATTAGCTCTCCGAGCAGATCAAAGTAGCTCTGTAGGACATCTCGGGATGTACAGCCGCTGTCTATGATGCAAAACAGGATGTGCTGTTGAGGGGCAGAGGCAAAAGGTGAGCAGCCAGTCATTCAAGAGACATTGAGAGAAAGGACAGATCTGTGCAATGTGGGCAGTCTTCATAGATAAAGAGTCTGTGGTTGTAATTTTACCTCTAGTAGCCCCCTCTTCAGGAGGAACATTTGGTCTGCATAGGAGGTGGCTCCTCTGAGGAAACTTTCCACTGCCCTTGCCTGCCAGAATCTAGAAACACAACAGAAAGCTTCAGAAATCTGGAAAAGCAGAACTAAAGACAAATCTTGAGAAATCCTTTTAAAAATAGCAGAAATCCTGATGCTTCAATATCAGGAACTTTCAAGAAGGCAGAGCAACATCTTTATCTTCAGCATCTTTGGCCCATGGGATGCAGACCTGAATGACGAGTCTGGAGGCTCCCTCTTCATGACAGTGA
Source organism: Centropristis striata (assembly GCF_030273125.1). Classification (NCBI taxonomy): domain Eukaryota; kingdom Metazoa; phylum Chordata; class Actinopteri; order Perciformes; family Serranidae; genus Centropristis; species Centropristis striata. The sequence goes on along the minus strand of NC_081519.1, from coordinate 18,793,966 downwards.
GGAGGCGTGTGAGGAGGCCTTTCTTCCCGTCACACACTAGGCTTCTGTCTGTGTTGACCAGTGCTTCCACCTCAGGGATGTTAGCCTTCATGGATATGGCACTCAGTTCATTCAGCTCCTGGCTATTCAGCAGGAGGTATTTGTTCCTGCAAGACAAGTAAAACTTTTTAACCCTTGCACGTCACTTTAAAAAAAGTTGCTTGTTAAAAAAGGACAAAAGATGCCATGTATTATTTATGAGTTAAATCTTTAACTTCAGTCACTTGATAATCAAATAAAATGAATGAAATATTTATTATTTTTAAGCATTGAACAGTTTAAATGCCAGAAAAAACTAGGGTCACTTACTCATGGTGATCACTGAAACTCTGAAGTAGCCGCAAGAACTGGATTTTGAAGGATATTTCCTGCACAACGAGAATAAAGAGGGTTACTGCTTGTGTTAAACTTGAAAAAAGGGACAACTTTATTTAATTGCCCAAAACTAGTTCAAAGTTCATACTGGACTACAGTCGCAGTTCTCATTCTGGCCATGGACCACATGGTTTGAGGCAGTGTATTTTCTCCAGATCAGCTTGTCAAACAGGTTATTGAGCCCTGGGATGAGACGGAACTCAGCCAGCATCTTGTGCACCTGTACAGAGACACAACACAGGGCTCAGTCAAACATAACTTAACTCTGCTTGGACCAGCTTAAATCTCAAGGCAGGAAGAGATGTGTGCTGTTCAGTACCTGGTTCCTCTGTCGGCCCATAAGGAGGACACAAAGCACATAGAGCACTTCTACTTTATACATAATCTCATGGACAATCTTCATGGACTGGGGGAGTCGATGTCTAAGAGGGCTGGTGGCCAGGGAACTCTCATCCGAGGACTCTGGAGGTGAGGAGTAAAAAAAAAAATCACCATCAAAGTAAATAGGATTTATGTGAGGGACCGGCAGCACAATTTACGCTCGTCTCACCTGTGCTGCTTTGTTCAGCCTCCTCAGTCGCCATCTGCATGAGGGCGTCCAAGACCAGAGCGTTGTCCAGCCATGTGTACCAGTCCTCCAGCTCCTGCAGGAAGTTAGCCCCTGTGGCCTCAGATACCTTTCTAGTAGCCAGTTTACACAGCCGCTCAATGAAGCCAGGGATGTTCAGCAGGGTTACTATTGGAGAAATGGTATTGACAGTTCCCAATTAACTGAACTATTCTACTGCAAAATACTTTACAGTACTATAGAATTGGTGCAATGAAGACGACCTACCCTGGTTGACCTCTGCCCGTGAGGGACTAGCATTGCGTTTCTGCTGTGCATTTTTGGCCAACAGGGTGTGCTTGTCATCATTTCCTACATCGGGTTCTGAGATGGTGACAGACAGGATGCGGCAGAAGTTGGCGAGCTGTTGTTGGTCAAAGCTTTGCACCAGGCCGGACAGGTTGGGAATACCCTCTAACTGAATCATCTCCTAGAAAATGGAAACATATGAACCGTTACCAAACTGAAAGCATAAAGAAATGTGGCATTTAACTTATGAATTTGCTACCTGCTGAAACTCTAGCAGTTTTTTTTCATATTTCAATAGATACATTTATGGACATAAGCTTAAGATATTTACACGTAAAACACACATAATATGAAATTTATTTTCCATTCTTAAAACAACAACCAACAGTCATCATAACAGATAAATAGTGAATTGTGTCCCGTATACGTTTCTCTCCCTAGCATTGCAGCAATGGCTCGCAATTAATTTTGCCAGGCTGAATTCCCTGTGATGTTTTGATCTATTGTGCTCTTAAATACTGACAAATACTCAGGACAGGTTGCCAAAGGCAAAAGCATTTTCTCAGGATTTCTTCCTTAGGCCTAATGCATAATCCATGCAAGGTATGCCTACGCATACATTATGTTCTCTGTGGCTATTAATCCATACAGGAAAAGAAAAGCCACTGCAACGCTGGAACAGGGCAATTAAAAACAGGACAGGCATATTTTTATTCATAATCGTACATTGCTACAAAAATATTTATTTGAAAACAAGGACAGGTTTTGATACCTGCATATTAACATTTTTCTTCATTTACCACCACTAGCCAAAATCAATGTAACATACCAACTGTTGTTAAAACCATCACAAACAATGTAGACATGTTGTGCACCGTCTGCCTGAAACATGTGTGAAAATACCTTTGCTATATCACAATATCCATCTGTGATCATTTCTTTAATATCAAAAGCAACCCATTTTTTGGAAATCTATATCAAGCTCTGCAGTATAGATAGTCCAGTTAATATTTTATAGCTTAAATTTAGAAATACAAGTGTCTATAAAGCCTCGACAAGCTGGCACAACACCTTGACGGAGCATGTAGGTCAGCCCTACACACAGGGTCTATGTGACTGACTGAATGAATGAATGGGTGAGTAAACCACTTTGTTCAGGGGGCGGGGCTGATAGAGGCTGCTGGTCTACTTTCATCTTCTACGTCCTCATCGCATGCCTCAAGCATGTTGTCATTGGCTTCATAATCAATGAATGTAGATGTGGTTAATATGTTCAAAACACATAAACAGCAGATATTTGTGTTTTTTAAACAACTGTCTGTGGTGTAAATGCTTAACTAAACACCACAAAAATAGACCTGACGCATAAAAAAAAAGTGCGGGAGGTCTCTGTGAGACTAAATATTAATATTTTTAGAATGGAATTCTATTTCATCCGTGACACCAGCGAGTGATGGACATGAGGTTTATTACTTTTTTGTATAACCGGCACAAAAGCATAACAACTACTAATATCCAAAATATTTACACCATAGACACTAAATGCAAAATCACACTGACCAAACGCGGTCAGCCATATACTAGGTTTTGACCTAGTCTTGTTAAAATAGTCACACACACACAACACGTCTGGCTAAAAACAAAGCACAAAGAAAACAGCACACAATCAGCTGGTAAATTACAAAGCATTCACTAGACATAGCTAAGAAAAGATAGTGATATGCATTTTAAAATATTATAATATAATATATAAGAGAAATTCATGCAGAGCACAGCATGATTCTAAAATTAAGGCATGGGTGTGACATTTGGGTGTTAACAACTCTGCCAAGCAAAATCATTCTGGCATCAGAGGTGTCTGTGCATGGACAACAGAGCCAGCACATAATACAAAAGTATCCGCACAGCAAAGATTAAAAAAAGGATGTTATTTTCACAGAAAAAATTAAATTAGTAATCACATTTGACTGACTTTTGGGAAACGGGAATATCCTATTAAAGTAATTTCTACGGCCATTGCTTACTAACAAAAACATTTACAGCATAAATTATAAAGTGACTTTGTATGCCTTTTAACTCTGGAGGGGCCATAAACAATGTTAACATGCTCATGCTGAGAATTTATTACAAGTATAATACAGGTAAAACTCCAACCTTTTTGACTCCAAGAATATCTTCAATTAGGGTAGCAGTCTGCAGGAAGGTCTTCTTGTTTGTCATCAGGGTGAAGAGAAACAGAACAAAGTCATCCCTCGCTGCCAGGCTCTTTGTGACCCCCTCCGTCTGTGAATTGGAAAAAGTACAGTTGCACGATAATTACACCATGTGCCTGTTCCAGTCTGAAAAAAGTTGTTGTTTTGAAACAATACAAGAGAACAAACCTACTGGAAGGAAAAAACTGCTATTTGTAGACATGCGCTAAATTGAAGCAAGGTATGACAAACCTTTGACATTTCTCTGGTTTGTACAAAATGTAATAGGATACTTACACATATACAACAGTTGTAGAGAACACTAAGGCAGTCTTTGACCAAGTCATCATTCACTGTTGTAAAAGAAACACAGACGTTTGTCTAATTGCTGCAACAAATCATGAACTTGAAATTAATTATCCTCTCGTAAAAACATGTTTACAAACAGACACATTCACTTTTGCGATGTCACTACTTACCGTTGGGTTTTTTCTTCTGCATAGTTAATGTGGGTCTCATCAAGATCTCCACAAGCAGCTTCAGGGAAACAGAAACATTTACATTCAGTGCTGTGAGCAAATACTATTTTTACATTCACAGTTTCTCCGCATGAGTTGTACAACACATGACAACGGATTCTCCAGAGGTACCAAGCTTTTCTAAGTCCAATAATTACAGAGCATCAAGCACTAGGAATGTCAAACTTACATCGACACCACCAAAGAGGTCAAAGGTGTACGTGTTGGGGAAGGTGGATTCCTGAGCGGTCTTCCTGTCCTCTGTGACAAAAGACATGGCCTCCATGGAGAGCTGGGATGATAATACCTGACAAAAACCATTGTCCACATGAAATTTACATCACCAAGGCTCCAAAGTACAACATTCAGCAACAACTGGGTAAAACATGTAATTTCACAGCACATTGTTGGATGGAGTAGTGCTGTGTGGCTACCTTAAGAAAGCTGTGGGCATGGGAGAGGTCACTGTTGGGATGGCTGCTCTCGTAGAGCGTCTGCAGCAGAGTAGGGATGCCATGCCACTTGGCCCGTTTATCTCTCTCCTGGAGCAGGCCTTCTGGGAGCTGAGACACAAAAAGAGGCAAACTTAAATAGTGCAATACACACAGTAAAAGTGTATGATTATTTGCATCAGGATTCAGCAGTTTTAAAAAGGTCTATTTTTACTTGTACTAGTGGATGTCAGGCTACTTTCATCCAGAGAAAGCAAAGTGTGATTTAGAGTTAAAAGAATATGCACTGCATTATATAAAGTGTATGGATATATGGTCCATTAAATTGCATAAGAAAATTCAGTCTCAGATAATTCTCATGAAAACAGACATGTACAACTTTAAACACAAACAAAAGATCCCAGTTTTCTTCTACATGAGATCACAGGTAAGCCAAACCTTTATACATATAGCACCCTATTGCAACAAGGAGAACAGAAACTAAAACTAATTAAACTTAAGCAGATTTTTATTTTATTCCTGTAATCACTAAAATTGTAGTATGGGAGTCCTGCTCTGGCTCATTAAAAGTCAGCAGGTTTACATGCATTGTGGAGCAAGGCACCAATATGCAGCCAAATGCTAAAATTACGCCTACAGCATATCAAATGCCAGCATAGTGATGTAAGCACATGTAGAACTGTATTTTTCTCATTCAGAATAAACTCTTGTGGAGCATTTTGAATTGGGATTTTCCGGAATGATCAAGAGTAACTCTTCATATTTGTGAAGATATTAATTCAAGTTAATAATGCACATCTGTATTTCATTTTGAACCAATGCAGATACATTTAATGTCACATATGGATCTCTATACAGGTAACAAATTGTTTTTTTAAAAGCAGAGGACGTCTTTTTAAAGAATGTTTTGGGCTCCTGACAGCAGCTTTTGACATGATAACAATGACCGACTCCCTGGAAAGCATTCCTAAAAGCAATGACTTTACAATACTACATGTTGCATGGTGTTCAAATTATGAGGGCTGTCTAAACACAAAACTTGTCAAAACCAACATTTTCATGGTTATCAGGGATAAGTTCAGATTTAGGAGGTCTACCTGAAAAGTAACATTTTGTCACACTTAAAATAATCGCCCAAGTCATTTTTTGTCAAAATGGGTTTTTTTGCCTAAATCATCTCCTCATGACGCCGGCCACCTATGGTAAAATCGCCTACATCCTCAATTGATCAGATCATTTGATTTTACCCCTTTAAGATAATGGCCTATGTCAAGTGTGTGACTTAAGCAAATTTATTATGCCTAAGTCAAAATAAAATGTGACTTAGGCAATTTTTTTAACATGCCTTTGTGACTTAAGCAAGATATAGTAACACTTTATTTTGAAGGTGTCTACATAAGAGTTACATGAGCGTGTCATAAACATGACAAGGGATGTGTCATGAACATTAATGACATACATAAATACATCCTTTTTGTTAGAAATGATCAATAAATGTCATATGTTACACTTTAGGTGAAGTTTTTTGTGTTTCCTGCAAAACTTGAAAAAATGAGTTAGGCGATTATTTTAACAGGGTGACGATTTGACTTCACTACTAAGACACATTACCTAGAAACTGCAAGTCAGCCAGGAAGGCAAAGGGCACGATACTGACACTGCACAGGAATAATAAATTTGCCATTCAAGGGCTAGAGTCTACTAAAGAGTGTGTAAGAGACAAAGTGAAAGAAAGAAACTGCGGCTGACTGTGTCAAAATGTCGAACAGGTGCGGCGTTCATGTGCAGAAAGCCCCGTCAAAATCACAACAAGTCAGCTAACGTTACGTGGAAACTAACCCAACAAATGTGTTCCACAGTTGCAAATCTCACATTAATGTTTTCTTGCGTAGAAATAAAAATAACCTTGCTAACGTTAACTTGTCCAAACAGCTGTCGTGGCCGATCCATTTATGGAAACGATAGTTATTGTGGTTTGTGTGTCGTTACGTAATCACCTGAGCTGTTCAGCTGGCTTAGCTAGATCGCTAGCTGACGCTATCCCGTTTGCTAACATTAGCAAATGTTACAGACGTTGATTAACGGGATTTAAGCCCTTCTAAAAGTAAACTACCGGCTCTCTATTAACACTGACCCCCCCAACGCCCGACAAAATCAACAACAGCCAGTCAAACGTCCAGTTCAAAGCGTTTCCATATGGTTGTTAACCTGGCATATAATGCTAAGCTAACGTGTGGCTAACAACAAAAGACCCACTTGAAGCGGAGCTTGTTTCATACACTTGTTGTAAAGCTAACGATGTTTGCCTTGTCAGCGAGCACATAATATTATACAGATCTCAATGGTGTCAAAGTTTAAGCTTTGCTCTTTAGAAACACCCATTAATGCTGTAGCTAGCTGTTAAACCAAAGCTGACAGGAGCGACTAGCTCCCCGGTCACTTTCCCGGGACAACGTCTTCATTTTCAGGCTGGATTCAAGCGCAAGTCCCTGGTCTCAGTCCACCAACTTTCGGAGGTCTTTACTGTCAAAACATGCATCGTTTCTCTTACCTGTGTCCCTCGACTAAAACCCCGTCCAGTAATTTTACTAGCCGTGAACTTTGTGATGATATTGCTATTGCAATTTCTCCGTTTTCCTCCAGTACAGGGGGACTCGGACCCCAGAAGCGTCGCCATTATTTCTTCTTCCTGAACTGAGCTGTTCGGGCAGGAAGTGGAAGGCTTTGATGAATTGTTGGAGGTAATTAAGCGGCATCTGCTGGCAGAGAAGCACACTGTGCAACAATCAAGTGATTTTAATCTTATACATTTTATATATCGTCACACTGTTAAAATAATCGCCTGTGTCATTTTTTGTCCGAATTGGGTTTTTTTTTTTGCCTAAATCATCTCCTCATGACACCGGCCACCTATGGTAAAATCACCTACATCCTCAGTTGATCAGATCATGTGATTTTACCCCTTTAAGATCATCACTTCTTTGACAATTTGCCACATTCATAGGCATCAGATAAGAAGCCAGCAAAGAAGAGCTAGAGGGAGATTGTTCAGTTATCAGTTTAGTTTATCAGTGTTTTATTGTTGACACTAATATTGGTAACACTTTACTCTAAGGTGTCTACATAAGAGTGACTTGAGCGTGTCATAAACATGACATGGGAAGTGTCATGAACATTAATGACATTGTGAAGTAACATTAATGCTCATGATACTTGTCATGTCATGTTTCTGACAGGCTTGTGTACTACGGTGACTCTTATGTAGACACCTTCAAAATAAAGTGTTACCATATCTTGCTTAAGTCACAAAGGCATGTTCAAAAAAATTGCCTGTGACATTTATTTCTCTTAAGTTACATAATTTACAAACAGTGTTACTACTGTGCCAATAGCCATTCTTTGCTACACCCTTTTTGAGTGAAATGATCAATAAATGTCATATGTTACACTTTTGGTGAAGTTTTTTGTGTTTCCTGCAAAACTTGAAAAAATTAGTTAAGCGATTATTTTAACAGGGTGACGGTATGCAGAAAAACAGACGGGACAAATTAAAGGGAAAACCTGAATAAGAGTGAAAAACAAACAAAAACCTAGATGCACAGACTGTATTGGTGTGTTGTTGTTGTTGTTGTTGTTGTTGTTGTTGTTGTTGTTGTTGTTGTATGCTTCTTTGCAGTCATTTTGTCATTTTTTAAAATTGTTTTGGTCATTTTGCTGGTATTTTTTGTTTTTTGGGGGTTTTCCCTTGTTCACAGTTGTATATATATATATATATATATATATATATATATATATATAATGTCATATGCATATAATTTTGTGTCTTTTTTCGTAGTCAATTTTCATTTCTTTTTGGTTGTTTTTTTCCACTTGTTTTTTCCCCACACTGTAAGTCTCTTTGTGATCTTTCTCTGCAGCTGTTTTGCATTTTTCTGTAGTCCTTCTGTGTTTCTTTGTAGTCGTTTTATGTTTCTTTGTGGTAATTCTGTATCTCTTCCTGGGTTGTAAGTGCCACTTTGATTTATATTTTGTGGGCTAGGTGAAGGCCAGGGGGCCTCTGATGCTTTCCTGTTGACCCATTCAATAATGTATCCATGTCTCTACACCATGCCTAGAAGACCAAATTATATAAACTTCTGTCATCAAACCTGTTTATGTATGTCTGTGATCGATCTGACGTTACCTTATTAAATAAAAAGTGTATGTATAAATGAAGAAATATCTTGTTGACATATGGTGTTCATCCCTCCAATAGAGTTGAATAGATTTCACAAGGAGCACTGAAGCTGTTCTGGAGGCTTGTGGTGGCCTCACTGCATAATAAAACACGACATTTTGGTTTTCTCTTTGATTTGTCATCTGCACATTATTATAAGAAAAAATACAGATCACACTCTCTTTTGTTTAGATGATTTTATTTGTATGTGTTGCTCATTTATCACATAGCTAACATATTTTATTGGATTCCAATAACATACCCATGACAACAATCATATGACAATATAATTTCACATTGCATTCAAACAGCATGTACATAATAGTTTATAAATTAAGAGAAACATTCAACTTTTGAAACCAAATGAGATCAAATATCTCACTGACTTTCAACTTTCAGCTCCACTGTGTGCCTCCTGAGACACAGAATACAGACACATACAGTATGTCACATCTCTAAACATTGTAGTGCCTCAGTCCTCCTGCTAGTACTCCAGGTCAGTCTGCAAAGACTACATTTGGGTGTCCAGATGACCTCCTCCAAAGGCAAGCCCAAGCTGCAGATCAAACAGTCACAGGCCAGTATCAGACCTCACTCTATCTGTATGACTTCTCTCTCTCTCAGACTGATAGACTGTCTCTCCTCAAGTGTCCCAGCTGTGATCTGTGCCCTCTGTCATTTGGAGGTAGGAGGTGATGGCCTCTCTCAGCCCCTCGCTCACCAGAGGGTTGTCTGACTCTGTTCTCTTCCTCTTGAAGATTGCTGACCTGGAGGTGGCAGGAAAAAAATTTTTATTTAAGGATTTTGAATAAGTGCTGCAAGTGTGTACTTTAGCCACAATGTCCCAAATTGGATGTGCACACATGGACTTGGACCAGGTGCTCATGCTCTACTGCAACAGAGTGACATCTTGTGGCAGTCATCAGTAGAAGCAATGCTAAAGAGAGTCTACCACACCTGCTAATGTCCTTCCAGTTGATAGTAGATCTCCTCATAATTGTGGGGACAGGCCTGGCGTCTGCAGCGTTGTCTAAACCCTGGATGAAGCAAGGAGCTGTCAGCCGACTGCACAATCCATTTTCAGACTCTGTGAGAGGAAGAAACATTTTAATATCACTCTTTTAGAGTTGTGTGTTCATCATGACATCCTCGTTACAAACCTGTATAGTGTTCCACCAGGTGGTGCAGTGAGGGGAAGGTGACTCCTGGAGATATGTAGACCCAGCCATTTTCAAGGTGAGGGATGCGGTAGTGCTTTACACAGTCCAGGTATGAAGGGTTGTTCCTCTTCAGGACAGACAATGAGTAACAATCTGAAAAACCACACACAGGTGCAGCAGTTAAATATGGCTCTTCAGTGTGTTTTTCACTGTATTTATTCAAGCACTGATTCATATTTTTCATTCTTGCTAAACCATTACTTGACCTCCATCTAGGAAATTATAGCTGCATGCCAAATTGCATATTTTTTATTATAACATGTGGTACCTACTGCATATATAGAAGAGTATTATGCATGTAGTATGCATACAACTAGGACATAGTACTTTGTCATAACACTGCTCCCTTTGTTCAAATATGCTGCTCAGAAAATTGTGGTTCTGAATGGCATACTGCAAAATGTGACAGAATGCAGTGGGACATCAAGCTATATTAGCATTTGGCATACTATTTGTGTTCCAATACCATACTACCACACTATTTAGTATGCCAGAAAAATATCCACTGTGTCCCAATATGCAGCAAGTCAAATGAAATGTGCCAAAAATACCAGGTTGTCCTACTGCATCCGATTGTTTTTTCAGTGTGCATGCCAACATGCCTTTCTGGCTATTCTTACCCACAGTCCTCCGCGCAGCATATATACTATATATAAGCAAAAGGGTCAAAGTTCAAAATGCCATGGTATGATGACGTAGTCCCCATGGTATGATGCATACTGCATGAAACAGTACACACTTTGTAAGGGCAACTGCAGTATATACTCAAAGTACAAACAGACAAAGTATGTACTTGGAATGCAGCATATGGATTGGGAGTCTTTTTCTGGCATACTAAACTTTATTCTAGTATGTGTATTGGGACACACCCTTGGATGTTGGTTCAGTTTGTTTGTTTGTTTGTTTGTTTGTCAGCAGGATTACTGAAAAACTACAGACCCCATTTACATTAAAATTTACAGAAGGGTGTAGCATGGGCCAAGGAATAACCCATTACATTTTGTAATGGATCTGAATTACATCACACACAAATGATTTATTTCACTTTTGTTAACATTTGCCCTTGGTGGAGGTCTGTGCTCTCTGAGTGTCTTCCGACATCATATTAAATAATTCTAATAATAATTAAAATTTAACTTTAAAGCTTATTTTATGTGCTGGTGCTCAGTGTTGGGCTTTGATTGAATATGTCTCTAATGTGATTCCCTGTGGAAATAAGAGAAACAAGCCTAACCTTTGTTTGTCTCTGACTCTCGTATCAAGAAGGCTCCACTCTGGTTCTGAGGCTGCATGAGCAGCTCCACTGCTTTGCACCTGCTGATGCCTGTGAACAGCCACCTGAACAAAGAGAAAGACACAATGAGACAATGAAACATTGTTATAATGGAGACAAAAAAATATATTTGGCTGTTGTGGAAAATCCACTGGAACAGTATCAGAGCACATTCCCCACTGGAGGAGGACTGAAACTACAGTAGGCAGAAGCTGATGTCATGTCACCAGAGAATCTCCACTGAGGTAAAGGTCACCTACAGAGAGACCCCGCCCACCTGTCAGGGGACCCCCCACCTTTCACTCTACTGCTGTTTAACTCCTCTGCTGTCTTTCTCACACACAGTAATGAGACAAATGACAGTTACTAACCGGTTAGTCACCTTGGCGGCGTAGTTAGTGGGAATGTAACTCTCACGACTTGTGGTTGAAGATCTCACCATCATAAAATCACCATCGCTGTTGGAGAAAATAAGCAGTCATGATGTACTGTAGGTGAAGGTGGCAAAGTAGGTGGCAAAGGTGAAACATCGTGCTGCATCACGTACTCTGATATGATGGTGAGGCGTTCCCCAATGCTCATGGTTAGTTCTGTACGCTCAAGGGCCGGGTAGTCACAGAGGGACACGATCATGCTGTCCTCGGGGGCTGCAGAGAGGAAGGAAGAGATGCAAATCATAAACCAAGTTGTTACAGTTGTTACATTTTTCTCAGTTTCATTTTCTGTGTTGATGCCTTGGGGACTTAACCTACATGTTGTTTCAGGTTCAGGTGCGTTTTCCAGGATTGTCATGTTGGATCTACATCTGATGGGGCAGGTCCCCATTTTATTTGGCTTCTTGCTGATTCAAAATGGCACTAGCGGCTGAAAAAGCAAAGCACAGGGTGAGATGAGGAGCATAATTAGAAAACTGTTTTCAAAGGCCTTCAATAACCTTCACATTTATAATTAAATTAGCTCCCTAGTTATCACATTATGACTGCTGCAGACCAGTGAGTGAAACAGCTCACAGGTACTGCACATTTTATTGTAACCTAGCAACAAAGCATCGATGACACAGGAAGGTGCCTAACCACAACAAGAGGCATCGATATCCTGTGTCAAATTTCCATGCAACCTGTTTGTGAGCAATAATGTTCACTTGGCATGAGAGTGATAGATAAATCAAATGAATAGAAGAGGTTTTATTCTTATGATGCATACAATGTTTGCATAATGGCAGCTGCAGGTTAATTACATTTATTTTCTTTTTAAAAAAAAGGTATAATCCCACTTTGGTTGAGCGTACATCAAATTCTAGAGACTGTGTTTTCAACAAAAATAACCTTTTGCTTCAATTTGTTATATTTAGTGGATCTAGAGGAACTGGAGTGGAGGAATAAAGAAGATAAATAAAGAAATCAATAACGAAGAAATGGCTGAAGAGGGAGGCACCTAGTGCAGATGAATGGATTGATATTGTGTACAGCATCTTTGTAATGGAAAGAATTACTTTCAATTTAAGAACACAAAAAGAGGAATTTATTGAAAATTGGCAAAAATGGATTACATATGTCTCTATCATAAAACCGGATTTCAGGTAATCTCAGATTGGACGATCAGAATACTTTCATTTCTTTGTACCTTTCCCCCTTTTTATTTTATTTTATTTATTCATTTATTTTTGGGTGTTTTCCAATCCCCTTTTGTACACTTTTACTTTTTTCTTTGATATTTCCTGTATTTGTCTATAGGTCTTCATGTTGATTGTTTGCTTGTTCATTTAAAAAAAACAATAAAAAGTAAATTAAAAAAAAGTATAAATGCTTTCTACAGAAGACTGTTGAACGGGGGAAAATGTTTAACTTAAAAAGATAAATAAATACATGTTTAACGAGTTACTGATTTCTCAATTTCTGTTTTTATGATTACACAATATGTATATTTATTTATTCATAATACTTCATAAAAGCGGAGTAAGTGAATAAAAATCTTTTAAAAACTACAAATGGTTAACAACTCGGAAAAAAAACAGAATACTGTACACACGAAAGAAAGAAAGAAAGAAAGAAAGAAAGAAAGAAAGAAAGAAAGAAAGAAAGAAAGAAAGAAAGAATCGTAAATAATCTAAAAACAGTTCAACCAGTTACTGATCTCTCCATATATTAACATTCTGTTATTCTTATGATGCATGCTACTTTTTCATAATAGCAGCAGCAAGTTGTAAAAAAAAAAAAAGTATTAATGGTTCATCTGCAAGAATGTTGGAAAAAACATGAATTAAAAAAAAAAAATACATTTTTAAAATAAAAAATAAAATACATTTTAAAATAAAAGAATGTGAATGTACAAAATAAAAATGTGTTAAATAGTCTAAAAAAAAAAGAAAGAAAAAGTTTAACCAGTAACTCATTTCTCTATTCATTTGAAACTGATATTTCATATAATTAAAGTGAAAAGACAATACTTTTAAGTTAAGTCAGAACAATAACACTAAAACACTCAATAAAGAAAACTTCCTTCAGGCAAAAGACCGCTAACAGAACAAGTAAGATACTCACCTCCTTCAATTTCTCTAATAAAAAATAAAAATAGTGATCCAGATCTTTCTCAGATCAACAGGTAAATTCCAAATTTTATTGATGAAAAATGCTCGTCTGGCTCCAGGACACACACATACATGGATGGAAGCCTGTGTATGTTTCGAAGCTCAGGTTCCACTCAGGCCTGCTGATCAATCAGAATGACTGCGTTCCCATGAAGCCGGCTGTGTTTTTGCAGCTGTTTATAGTGGGGGCTGACTGAAGAGACGCGGCATCCTGCACTGCTTTATGTATGTCACCCTGCTGCAGCTTCCTGTGACGCTCAAGACCTTCACATCCTGACTCAGAGCGGCCTGTGTTGATCTCTCAGACGCAGAATGTTTTCAAATGGGGCTAAAAGTGCATCACTTGTTTATGGAATGAACTGTTTTTCTACGTAAGCAGCATTTACATACACATGTACATGTACATGCAGCTTGTGGTGCAATGTGGTAGGCGGAAACAGTTACATCACTTCACACAGACAGTTTGTGTAAATTAGGCTTGTACTGGTCTAAAGTACATTTTATCTGCATTTAGATATTGCAGCTGACTGTTAATGTTGGGTGAATGGAACCACATTTCCCCTGCCAGTTCAGTGATTACATCCAGGTATCGTCAGTTGTGTTAAAATGTTGCCATTGATGGTAATGTCAGATAAGGGTCATACCTCTGCAGAAGCATGACGAAAGGTTCCCCTGCCAGCCTACTCCTGCCACGATTTATCTGCAATCACAAAGTTCATCTGTCATGATGACACTGCAGAATCAAAGAGTCATTGTGGATCAACATGACGAGCATATAAGAGCATTTTATACTCGTAGTCATGTTGGTGTGAAACCTAACTTAATGTAATTAATTACTCGGGAAGTTTCATCTATTAGTTAAAATGGTTGACCCTGTTAACCTGTGGTGTCCTGCAAAATATATGGATTTTCACAAAACATATCTTTTAAGGCTGTTCTCCACTTCAGAAACACCTATACATGCTCCAAACTTTACGGTTTTATTCCTATCTATATTCCGAAGGTTTTAACGGAGCAGTTTTTCTTATTCATTTCACATTCTATTCCTAAAAAATATGGTGAAAATTATATTCATGGCTGTTGACATTATTTTCTCATTAATGAAGTGATAAAAAAAAGACCTTGAAAATTCCCTCTGTGAAAGCCTTTCACTCTTATATTTCAACATGAAACAAGAATTTTGAACCTGTCTTTATCCAATGTTCAGATTTCTAGTCGAAATAAATAATGCATTTTAGCACATTAAACTTATGTACCAATACCAAAAAGGAATTGTTTTAATGTAATCAACTGAGGAAGTCTCATCGCAATATATTCAGTCGATTAGTACTATGCAGTATATTAGTTGTATTCACATGTAGTGTCTCCTCTTAAAATAATTATTTATGCAGTAATGACATTTACTCAGTGCAGCCCTGAGCTCTACATATTAATTTTCATATTTTAGAGATGGTAGAAATGATTTGACTTGCTAGTTTCAGTTTCTGCTGAGACATGTTCATGCTCAGAGATCCCAAGAAGATAAGACCACAGCGATGTTCTCTATGTTATCTTCTTGTATTAATCAGAGTTCAAATTCAGCTGTGGATGGAAAAAAAAAGAAGAATCTTAACTAGAACAGGTCAGATTTGTGCTGTAATATCTGAGAACTGGATGTGAGCAGGCATGGAAAGAACATTTGATCAAAAAAGTTGAATCATTTCCGTACCAGTGTGTGGGATATCTTTCTAAAATGGTTTTCGAAAGTGGTTTATCTAATACTGCAAATGCTCCACAAGTTGTTTTTTTTCTTTAACGGTAAATGTGTTTGGTTCAAATTGTTAATAAACAGGAGTATCATTTTATAATCATTTTTGTGCAATTTATTGTGGCCTTCTTATAGAGAAAACACAATGGCTAGCTCTTAAGGTCTAAATACTAGAAACCTTTCTGCACAAGCTGCTCCACCATGTGTTTCACAGTCAGCTCCTCAGAGTCCTCCACTGAGAAGTACCATCCGAGCTCAGTATGGATTTTAGTGCACAGGGGTCAGACACAAAAAGTTAAATCAACAACAAAGATCTATTGTCTCAGAGGTTAACTTCTTTTTGCCAGCAACTGAGGAAATGTAGTGATGCACAATGGAGCATGATAAGAGAAGCCTCAGTGGTACATCAGATTAACATTTTCTGCTTCGCTATTACAGCACACCTTGGTGTGAAGTAAATCTGCTCATCTCATTTGCAGTGCAGCTGATCTTTTTTTTTTTTTTAAATATGGGCTAAATATAGATCGCCTCATCTGTGATAACAAAAGTTGTCACACTGTGAGGAAATAAGAACAAGTGTGGTTGGAAACTTAGTCACCACAGTCACCTCACTTTTCCACTAACAGAAGAGAAAAGTACCAGCACTCCCTGCACTGAGAGTTCTTTCTTTCAATACACTCATTATTCATGTGAAGCACGTAGACAGAATGATTGGCAATGTACTTATAAATAAAAACAGCTGACACATCATCATGTTGTAGCTTTATTCAGTAGTAATATAAATGAGTTGAATCAGCAGACAGTGAGAAGCACCACTGGGCCCCTCAGTGAAGGGACTCATACTTGTCACATCAGAACCCACTTGTTAAAGGTTAAAACATCTATTCAACTGAACAAAAACATCAACACAAAGCAGAAAGAAAAGGAGATGGGTTCCGTTACAAAAAGAATACAAAATGAAAGAAGATGTGAAGTGAGTTGACACACTGGTACGTGACTTTTTCTAACACTGTATGTATTTTCGTAATGTTCAAAAGCAGCCCTCTCCAGTTTTTATTTTAGTTGTGCTACAGTTTGCAATGTTTCTTTCATGTATCACTTTAATTCTGCAGTTACAGTAGTACAGTGATCTCTCTTTAAACTTTGTGACTAATTCTGCCTCACATTGCAGCAGGTTTGGGACAAAAACACAAAGATACAGTGACGCAAAAATGAATGCAGCCCACGAGTTTCGAGTTCACAACAGGAGAGAGCAGTTAAAGTGTTGCACCTTGCAAAGAAAAAAAGTTAGATCAAACACATGGATGTCTATAGTGTGTGTGAAGACATTTAAAACAAAGACAATGTGAAAAAAATAAATACAAGAGGGTGGGGTTGGACAGCTGAGTCGATCACATGGCTTGACCATTTGAATATACAATACATCTGAATGTAGTTATGGTTTCTGGTAGGAATGTGTCTTTAACAGTGTATTCAATATATTTAATAATATGCATCTGTTAATATATTTATTACATCCTCTTTTCTAATCACATAGTTCATTACAGGTCCTCCAGGCGTGGAGTTGCTTAGGAGCGGGATGAGGGGGGGTGGGGGCTCGGGGGGGCAGAGAGAGAGAGGGGAGAGGTCACATAAGTTACTATGGGAGAGTGCAGGGGGGGAGGTGGGGGTTTAGCAGGAGACCTCCATGGTCTGGGGTCCGGCCTGGTTGTCCAGAGCCCCGGTGGCGCTGCCCTCCAGCAGGCTGTTGAGGTTGTTGCGGCTGCGAGTGCTGTCCATGGAGGTGATGCTGGAAGAGGAGGTGGTGCGGGAGCGAGCTAGACGAGTCATTCCTGCTGACGGCACTGTAAAACAGAGACGGGCATTAATATTCCACTCACACGGCACAGAGACTCTGCGCACAACACTTACATGACAACAAAAATGGCTACCATGCAAATACTTCTCAAAAAAGGAGACTAATCAAATAATATGTGTAGCAGAAAATTATTGCACGTGTGTCCACTGTATTAAAAAAAAAAACCATGAAAGCAGTACAACAGTAGCAATCAAACTGAACAGACTGAGGAAGCAACAGCAGCAGGTCATGCAACAAAATAGGACAGAATCCATGCTAACAGGACAAACTGAACTCCTACAGGGAGATGAATGTGTGTCAAAGTATGCAGAGTGATCTCACTGTGTAGAATACTGACAATGAGAGAGCTGCTGTTGAATACCAATATGAAACAGAGCTCTCTGGAGAATTTCTCTGCATACATTGACATTCATCCACTGTGGAGTGTTAAGAGGCCACTGGGTTCAAAGCCTTCTAGTCTGGCAGCTGCTCAACAACCCGGTACCTGATTCGTTGCTCAGGTGACTGAGAAGAACGTAGGGAACTGTAAGCAGTGATTAAAGAAAGGAGAAAGGGAGAAATGTTGAAAAAGGTAGCTCTTCTGTCGCTTTATCCCACCGCAGTGGATTTCTGATTCAAGCTGTCGCAGATCGCTGATCGTTGAGTACAAGAAGAGCTATCAACAACAGGTAAGAAATCAAACCATGTGCAAACCAGAATCTTAATTTCCTGTTCTCTCTGGCCGTTTCTCTTTTGCATTTCACACTGTGGCAATGTGTTAATGAGGGAAAAGCAGCTTTCAGAAACATGCTGAGGTGTTAAGATTTATTTTCCACACTTTCTCTGCATGAAAACAGTCTTTTTAATCAGTTTTAATCCTGCAGTGGCATTTACTCAACAGGGAGACTCGTTGGCCTTTAAAGCAACAGTGAGGCACTGACATACTGGCTACACTGGAGGTTGCCTCCCACGGTGAAGGGTTTTGGGAACAGGAGAGAGCAAAAGAGAATTAGCAGTACAGAAATACACACAGAGAGAGGCATCTCTGTACGGCAACAGCAAGCAAACCGACTTGATTTCATCCATCCATAGAGCCTGGTTGGTGCACTGCAAATCACTACGGTCTGACAGAAATGTGTTTGCAGGTTTTCTTTGCAGATGAATGACCTGAAAGCCTGTTTAAGTATGCACTTTGAGTCTCTTTAGACAGCATCATTAAACAGTGCTCGATAGAAAAGAAAATCACACCACGCAAAACAAAAAACAGAGGGTATTTTAAACGCCCACTCTGAACTGAACAGGAAGTGACTTGCTGTTCAGCGTATCTCAAGTGCCAATGTCATTTTAGTCATGCTAGAAGCACTTACACCTCACCTACTGAGGGTTGTGGGTACCACACACTGCAAAGAGCGGAGAGGAAATGGCGTTAGCGTCCACCGAGTCGCTCAGGCACAACTTAATCAGACTGTGTCTTCTTATGCACCGCTGAACACACTCCAACCCCCATGGGAGTGGGGGCGTTGGGGGTGTTAGCAACAAGACAAAAGAGACTGCAGTGAAAACAACCCTTATTTAAGTAACTGTTCTGTCATTGCACTCACGTCAACAGGAAATTGTGTGAGGAACACAGACAAACCTCGACCACATACACGTCAGCCCAAAAAGGTGTAAGCCTGTAAACAATTCTTGGAGATGCAATATAGAGTTGACCAGTTTCAACCTGTATCATTTTATATTTAGATGTTTTTACTGACTGACCACAAGTAGCAAAAGACATGTGAGCATGTTTACTTACTGTAGCCCATTCCCTGAACAAAGTACTTGAAGGCCTCAGCAAGTTTCCCTGGCTGTGGACAGACAGAGGATAAAAGTTAGAAGATCATTTTGAGAAGAAAACTGCTGCTAAATGACTGAACTCGAACACACTGAAAAACCAACCTGCACAACTTGGGGCAAGCCTCCACAATCAGCCATCTGGAGAAAAATGATTGGTCTCATTAATGAATTCTTTGTAGAGTCAAACACATTATTTTATGCACTGAAAAATGTATTTCACCTTTAGCAGAGTGGTCTTGGTTGGATTTAACCTGGAATTGCACTCCACCTGACACATCAATGAGAAGTTACTACTGAGCAAACAGAGAAATAACTTCCTTAGGCTTGTTATGTTACTGAGCTGAAAGAGTGTTGCTCACCACAGCCTCAACAGCAGGTGATGTGTCACCAACCACCAGCAACGCAGGGCACCTGGATGGGAAAGGCGTAAATATTCTCAGCAACAGGCACTCAGAGACAAATGTGAATTTGTGAATTTTTCTCAGTCTCAAAACCTACGTTAGTGTGTTAACTGTGTCCTCATTCAGACCTACGATTGGCCTCTCGATCTCCAGGTCCCGACGGCTGGTGCAGGAGACAAAATAGTTAGTGGAGTTGGAACAATTTTATGTCACTAAAATGTAAGGTGACTCAGCAGAAATCAACATTTTCTGTTTTCTATTCTTGTTCTTTGTATTATGTGATGCATTGCTTCTGTCTATGCCAGGCGTAGGCAACCTTGGAACAATTTTTTTCATGAAATGTAATGGTTATTTCTTTACATTTTAGGTTTCATTCATCATCATTGGCGTTGTAAAAATGTGTAGCCTATACACAACATTAAAAAAATGTTTTGACATTTAAGTCAGCTAAAATGTGCCTCATAGCTTATGAAAGTCTACGACCTGGTACCGTTACCTCTAAATTTGACCAACTTCAAGTCTAGTTTTGACTGAGATATTTTTTTTTCAGATTTAAGGCTCTCATTTGCTCTTGGGTCCTGGCTGCTTTCTGACAAAATCATATTAATAAATGCTTATTTTTTGCTTTTAATAATGTTGGGAGGCTAATTTAGTTAGTAGGCTGTTTTATCATTGTAAGGCTCAATAATGGCTCTTTTGTCATTAGACCCCTGGTCTATGCATTCTGATACCGGAAAAAGTATTTATGCCCTATAATGCTATCCATACGTGTAATCAAGAACACAATAAATCATGAAATGCTGGAAACTGCCTCCCAAAACAGATTCATTAACATTTTGCAGTGGTGGCGAGCAAAAGGTTTAATGTAGCTGCTTCAGAATTTTATGAAATGTCATGATTTTCAATTAGTCAACTCTGCAGAGCTGTCTACTCCACTAAACTCAAACCAACTGTCGTCCACACTCACCACTTTGAGGATGAGCAACTGAAACGGTGACAGGAAGACAGTCAGTTGAGAAGTCATGAGAACCAAACAAACATCAGCGCAAGTAAAGCATTTTCTCCTCATGCAGAGTGACAAACAAGGTCAAAAACCTCAGTAGCTGTATTTACATATAAACTGCAAACATGCAGGTTCGCTGCTACAGTAGCTTGGAAAATAACGCCATGGGGCATTGAATTTGATGAATTACCACAAATGAGACAATAATTAGCTAGCAAGGGCACCCCAGGGTCCCTCTGCCTCAGTTTCCGTTGCTGGAAGGGTTAGCACTGTGGGAGACTTTGCTGGGAGGAGAGCAGCAGCAGATCATAAGACAGACCTTCACTTAGTGGTTTTAGCACCTCAAATTCACCGGGGGTTACAGCGTGGGGTCAAACATGTGTAACTCCAGCAACAAAATGTTTGCTGATACTGCCAAGCGTAGGGACGGCCTGGAATCAGCCATCTGTCTATTAACCCTAACCCTTCCCCTAACACTGCTGAAAAAAACCCTTGACAAAACACTGTGTATATTAATGTGATGCATCATACTATTGGTAGGAGCCGCAGAAGAGAGCCAGGTTGTCCTGGTTGATGTCTTGGGCGATGTGAAGGCGGTAGGTCTGGATCAGCTCCTGGTTATCTGTGAGCTCATCCTGGTGAAGAGAGGAGAGTAAAAAAAAAGCCTCAAATGAGTTCAGATTAAATGAGAGGAAGACTCCATAAACAGTGCAAGTAAGCAGCATGTATGAAATGTACAGGGAGATGTTGATATTTGCATTAGTCATCCAGACAAGCTGTGTATATCTGCACGTACTTTATGTTCAGAGAGAAAAAGAACAATTACATTTTTAGAACATAAGGCACAGGTCCTGAGAGTGAGGCATTCCTCAAAACTTCAAGCAAGGCATTTTAACATGGCAGAGCAAAAACTGTATTTGGGATTTAATATCCCAGTCTGTCAGTGCTGTTGGTGTTTTCAAACACAAACATTCAGACTGTAAAAGAAGATGAATGTGAATTCACTGGTGAGTCTGGATTCTACATGTCACAATCTACCAGTTTGCTCTACCAGAAATAGAATAATTAGTACATGTCTGTGAGAGCAAGATGAGGTAAAGGTATCAAGGGAAATCAAGAAATTCCTCCGAGGTTCAGTTCATGTTTGACATTGTTTTTTTTTTTTTTTAAGTATATCTTTATTAGTAATTATGTTTCACAACTTATTCACATATACAACCTTTTTTGTTTTTTTTTGTTTTTGTTTATGTTTGACATTGTTAATGAAAAAGGTCAATTACACTGAGAAAAAGCACATGGTGAGAAATGTAGTGTAGGAGAAACTCACAGTGCTGAAGTGGTGAGCCATGATGATATCCACCAAATTACTGGTCCAACCAGACAGCTGCACAAGAGAGGAAGACAGATCCAGTTAAGACAGAGACAAACAGCTGACTTTATATGTATGTGGGAACCTTATGGTTATGGCTACATAGCCATGCCTGTCTATACAGGTAGTGTATGCACTGACGGATTTAATGGGCGTCCTGGTGACCTAGTCGTTGTGGTGCATACCATTACAAAAACAACCAGGCCAGGCAGCCATTCTGTAAGTCTCTCTCTCCCCTCCTACATAATTTCTGTCACTGTACAATAAAGACAAATACTAAAAACACATCTAAAAAGTAAAGGATGCCTCCTCTCTGTAGTTTTCTTTTGTATATTAGGCTCAGTTGCACCGAAGAATAACAAGAGAACAGATGAGGTGTGGTGATATTAATCTCTAAAGGGAGAAAGGTCATATGAAGCTGCCCATGGTTCCCTGACTGTGAACAGCACAGCGAAGAATGTTCTCCATGAACAAACTGATAAAGGACAAACAGCAATGTACTGTTCACAATATTAAAGGGGACATATGCATATTTTCAGTTTCATATTTTCCAGGTCTTCGGCAACTGCTTTCTCAGCACTACCATTGCATCTGGGGAATTACTGTAATGCTTATCCTCATGGAAATCTTACTTTTTCACCCTTTTTTAAAAATGGGAATATGGGACCTTAGAAGTACAGTAGCACACTACAGTATTGTGACCCATCAGATCTAATCCATACAAATGAACTATAGTAACAGTAACAAGTTCTTCAAGTAAAAGTGATTTTTATTATTGATAACAGATATGCAATCTTGACATTATTCTGCTGGCCCGTCAGTTCATAGAATGATCCTGTTCAATAAAAATATATGTAATCACGTATATTATGGATATAAACCAGGGGCGATCCAAATTTTGATGACAGAGCGCCAATTTAGGGAGTAGTCACGCAATGTTGTCGCTGTTGTTACCTTTATTAGGGTGATCCTCCATTAAAGAATTTCTAAGATCAACTAACACCGATATGACTTTGAGTCATCACTTAGTTTGTTTAATCAATTGATCGTTAAAACTATGTTTCTTCACAAAAAAGTAATGCAAAAGCACAACTTTACCTCTTGTATTTAATGATCTGCTTGTGAGTTTCTTCAACTAAAGTAATGTTATTCAGCTAAGACTAAAATGGCCAATAAGTCAACTGAAAGGGGGTGAACAGTACTACTACTGATGACGGAGCTGCCATGTAGTCATTCTTAACTTGACTGATGCTTATTTCAAAATGTTTATGGCTTGGTGTTAGCATCCTCAATTCCATAACTTCACCATAATCCAAATTAGTTCTTGCATTGTACAGAATTGACTAGAATAAAATGTGAGGCATAAATTAAACAGTGAGCTTAAAATAGTACTTCTAGGATAGGTAGCATTAAAGAAAGTGGTCAAACTCCAACATGCATTCATTAATAACAACCTAACAAATAGCAGGAAACTGAACTGAAATGGCTGGTTAATTATTTAGGTAACAGCTCCATGTGTACTGGGTGTACTGAGGACTTTCTAGGGTTATGCTGCAGTGGTAATGCTGACCTTTGAAGCCGCCCAGTCGATCCAGCCTTCAGCACAGGGGTCAACGTTGATCAGAACCAGTCCCTCCACCAGCGTGGGGTTGAGGAGCTGCGAGCAGAAGGATTTATGTCAGTGCAAACTTAAAATTATGATGTTTTCCTCAATAAGGGTTATCTTGCATTATGTGTGCTGTGATTTGCAGACAGCTTTGATGTCTCAGGTGTAAAACTAGTGTTATTTAGTCTTAGGATTCCTGATCGAGTGAGATAAAAGAATGGTGCCTATCTGTTGCTACATTTTTACAATGACCAGAAGTTTGTCATTTTTTGCTCACGATTTCGTGTAATCCCTCAACAGTACAAACACAGGATAAATCCACTGGATGTGTTCTCTGTCCTGTTGTGACAAAAAGTGAAGCATGTTGAAATGAAGACACGAAACAATGAAAATGGAATCCTGCTGCTAAATTAGGGGGTGCGGTTTTGGAAATGCCTGAAGACAGAAAGAGGATGTCTGGGGAAATCCAAGATCCATCTCGCCCAATGCTAAGGGAATACTGTGGATGCTGCTTTCAACACGATGCAAATGCAATGCAGCAACAGCTGCTATAAATCTATCAACACATTTTGTTCCAAGCCAGTTAGAGCAAATTAAATTTCAAAATCAATTTTCGTACTTAATTCCAAACAAGAGCAGACTCTCCGTGGAGAGCCTGGCAGCACGAATACTAATCCCTACACCTTCTTTTTCTACCCCTGACCACCATCCTCTCTCTCTCTCCATTATTCATCTTTCAGTGCTTCCTCACTCCTCTCTGTCACTTCCAGCTCTTTCTGCTCTATTGTACACATGGCGCTTATTTTAGCTCCACTGCGTTCAGTGTGGAAATAAGACGTAAGCAACTAAAAAGGAGAGAATCACTGAGGTGATTCATCATTTGGGGAATAGCAGTGTATGCAGCAGACTGTGGAGAGACCTGATGCCCTGTGTGGGCTTGATGGGAGGCTTTAATGTTCAGTGTAACAAGCGGTGTGGCCTGAAAACCTTCAATTATTACAGGCGAAACCGAGAGAAGGACAGAAAATAAAAGGGTTTGAGATTGTGGACTCGCTGGTCCTGACGGGAGACTCACTGCAAAGCGGGTGAGGATGTACGCTCCTGCTCCCACGCCAATGCCGATCATACTGTTGACCCTGCAGAGAAACCACTGGTTACCGTGGGACTGGTGGTAATGAATAGTCAATTTATGCATATGACCATTGATCAGCTATCAACACGGGGGCCACTTACTTGAGCTGAGTCATCACAGAGGGCAGCATTTCAGCCATCTCGTCCATGGTGGGGTAGCGATAGCTGGAGACAGACGTAAAGCATGTGAGTCCATGCATTTAATTAGAGAAACTCAGTTTATCATAAATTAAATACTTTTTAGACCAATAGGCTGGACTATAAATGTACTTTCATTAGTAAATGAACTACCAGCTCACTTTAAATTCGAAATGAATTGATTGCGGCGCCTACATCAGCAATGAAATAAATCTGTTCCCATTTGTCAGTGTATGTAAAACCAGTCTGACACCCACCCGCTGGGGAAGGGAGGTGCACCCTCCTGCTGGCCGGGCGCGTCCACGTGAACCACTGCAAAGTGCTGCGTGATCTCCTGCATGTCCTCATAGTTGAACAGGGTGTTGAAGCACGACTTGTCTAGAAAGGTGCAAACAGAGGACGCGGTGAGACTGTGAGAGTTCAGGAGTTTAAACTCTGTCCAGGACCTGTGTGTGACTGTCAGAGGCTAAAAACAAGCAAACATCACATCCAGGACATTGCGTATCGATGAGTCTATTTTTGGCTGACTCACGGTTGAGACCGATGTCGTGATAGGTGAGGATGACGGGTCTGTTGCCCTTGGGAACGCCTCTCATTGTCACATGGAGAACGCCATGGGGAGTCTCAATGTCATGCTCCTGCAGCCACAGAGAACAACAAGAAGAAAGAACCGTTAAAGATTAAAAAAATGTTTTATGAATGAAGCTTCGAATTTTCAAATTATTCACATCACATCTATCACATTTAAAGGAAAAATCCCAGTGTTAATTAGGAAAATAAACTAAAACAATCCAGATCCAGCATCATTCAAACAAATTAAAATCCAAAAGCCATTTGGGTTACATATTCCTTCATTATGAACCTGGCTAACGCAGTTCTTTTATTTTAGCTACAGCAAAGTAGCATAACTGATTCCAAAGAACTTGTCTTAAACGTAAATAAACGCAATGCATATGGAATAATTTGCTCAGCCTTTGTGATACATATTCAATGGAAAGCTTATTTTTTGTACAAAGTGATAACTTTTGTTTCTGCAAAATTACAATCTGAATTCTGAATTTGATGCTTTCTGTTTTTATTTACATTTCACTCGTTTCCTCTTTTGAAATCAGGGTTTATAAACAAGGAAACCACATCCACGAGCATGCTCAGTAACGTCTGAACAACACATAGATTATCACTAGCGACAGAATATCAGAATGTTCAGCGCAATGGTACAGCACTTTCAAGGGTGTTAAATGGGTTTTTTTTGGTAAGGAAAGATAAGCTACAGCACATCAGTCTCTGGCTGTGCAGACAATACATAATTAGTAAAATAAATTCATCTTAGTATTGTTTTATTCATAGGATTTTTTGATAATAAAACAGTTTTATGCTTTAAGCAGCATAATATTAATTGTATTGTGTGGCCTTTTTCTCTATACATGAACATTATCTCAGCCAAGCACAAAGCAGGAGATAATACATAAAGACAAGACATAAACTTGGAACATTTTCAGTTCCATCTATGCTATGCTATACTGACTGATAAAGTACATGCACATGTGAAATAAAATAAAACAATTGCATCTGCAACAAAGCTTGAACATAGAGGTGATGATTTAATTCACAAAAATCAAACATATTCCCTAAAGAAAACCCCACATGACCAAAACACAGAATTTGGGGACTCTATCTCAATTTGAGGATGCAAAGCATGCCCCAGTTCTCCACCACACATTCCTTAGACCCTTGGACAAATAAAGCACAGAATGGGCTGTGTGAGAAACAGTCTTTTCACTTGGTAAAATAGTCTTTTTATCTAAGGGACTGGAACTCACAGCGCATTCACAAGTGTGACTCTGCAAAAATGAATGTCTTTGCAGACAGAGCCATTAAAATTCAAAGACCTCACACCAGCTTCATTCTCTCCATTGCTTTCTTTTAAAAATCTGTCTCTATCGAGCAGGAGTAAGCCCTGCGACAGTACTTCACGAGTACTTGTACAAAAAGCACAATAAATGGATTAAGAGTAATTTCAGCTGTCACTTCATCTGACTGGAAGACACAGAAATGTGGCGAAGATAAATCAGAGGATTTATTTTAAAAAATGACACAGCAAAAACAAACAGAGCCTCCAGTAGATGGTTGAGAGTCTGAAAGAGTGCAGATAGTGACATAACTGGTGGTAATAAAATATACAGTATGTTACATGGCCAGTTTCTACAATTCTATTAGAATCACTGTCACAAACACACACACCTTCCAAGGTCAGCATGACTTGGTGCTGCATACAAGGGTGTGCATGACTTAGCTACGTGCGTGTGTGTGTGTGTGTGTGTGTGTGTGTGTGTGTGTACTGCACAGAACAGGAGCACCAGGGAGGGGCCCAGTGCTCGCCTGGTCTCAAGGCCCAATGGTCATCAATAATAAAGAGAGCGAGCCAAGGCGGACGAGAGACACAGGTTATGGCTGACAGACACAGAGGGAGCGTGACTCTGACTGCTCCCCTCCTGGTTGCTACTGCGGGCATTTGGCTGATGGATATGTGTCACAATCTCTTCAGAGGGAAGAATAAATACATTCTCAAGGACAACGCTGCAGTAATTTGCATCTGCAATCTGTAATGGACACAGCAACACAAAAGTGAAAACACTTATATTGTCAACAACGGAAAGAGATATCTTCATATGTGTGGGTGTTGGTACAGAGATCAGCCTGTCGCACAGAACACGAAAACACCACAAAGCAACTCTCACTGACTGTGTACTTCAGTCCACTGATGCTCAATATAACCTCTAAACCTGAGATGGAATAAACCATGAAGAAACTCTCCTGCCGACAGGAAGCCTTGAGCCCATCGGAGGCCTTTTCACAGATAACAAAATGATTCTGCAACCTCAGCCAGGTGTGTGTGTGTGTGTGTGGTGGTGGGGGGGGGGGGGAGAGAACAACCTGTTATAGACGGAGAGGAAACTCTCTGTGGCCGTGTTGCTGCTGCAGAATTTTTGTTTTTAGACAAGGACAGAGTCAAGGACACTGTGTAGAAAGAGAAGAAAACGAGGCAAACACACTTGCCTGCCTTCTGGTGTGCAGTGTACATGCGCCAGAGATAGCAGGCGTATACGCCCCAGCAGTGTTGGGAAATGAAAAAGGTGATTGGAGCACAGGGGGGAAAGAGATAATAAAGCGTCTGGAAGTGTATGGGAGGAAATAGAGCGTGAAAGGAAGCCGGGACAGAGTGACAGAGACAGAAGGAAAGAAGAGGGAAGACAGGGGGAGTCCTGTATGACTAACAGAAAGGTGTGCCTTAAAACCAAAGGGCGCATCACATTAATTTATCATGCCTTTCCAGCCATGTCCTGGCACACACCAGGGTGGAGAATCATGGAGAAAAGGGTAGCACAAAAGGGAGTAAAGGAGAGGACCTATTATATCTATTCATTTGGCTCTTGGCAGAGTTTGAAAGCTGTATTGATCTGAGTGCTGCCTTTCACCATTTGCTTTCACAGATACATATGGGTATATCTGTACACACAGCAGCATCTCAAGGAAACAGACATAGGGTGGGGCTGCTAGCCTGGACAGCTAGAGGGGAAAAAGAGGGAAAGCACTGCAATGTAAGCAATCCTTTTTCATCTACAATACATTCATTGTGGCTAGTAGTTGGACAAAAAGTCTGTGTGGATGTTTGGGGGGTTGTAGGTGAGTGGAATACTGAGTAGGGGTTTGTGCTTTGCTGGAGAGGCGCTTCAGGAGGTTGCCTGGGGCAGACAGAGAGGTAATCACTTGGGTTTGGGTCCCAGAATGAAGGAGGGCGAGGGAGGTGAAAAAGAGGAGAGCAATATGTCATGCTGTTCCTGTTCCCGCAATCCCTCTCTTATCAATCCCTCCTCCCTTCCACGCCCTGCCAGGAACAGCATCAATCACCCCTGAGAACAGCATTACAGAGCAAGAAACACGAAGCAGTCTGCAAATTAATTTAATGCACACACAAGAACATATGCAGACAGACACATATCTGCACCCATGCATCCTGTGCATGTTCTCCAATGGGATCATCCCAGGTGCATGCCACCCTGCTGTCCTTTGACACAAACACAGCCCTCCCCACCTGCAGCACACATACAGTATGTGTGTGTGTCATCGAAGCAGTGGGTTGGAACTACAAAGTCTCTGCAGGGGAGGGAAGGAGCTGCTACAGTGGTTTTGGTGTGTTGTCGCCACAGTGTGTGTGGGGGGTGAGTGACCTCCCTGCCTGTCTGTTTTCAGTGATAACAAAATTAGGAACACAATGCTGGCACTATGCACCATCCACAGCCGTTCACAGGCAAAACACGCATTCCTGCAGTTATGGATGAGCACAACAAAATACATTTGAGATATACAGAAGCAGGCACTCTGAAACACACAATATCAACAACCCTACTGATGGACACCCATATACTGACAGGCACGTACACATTGTCTGGTTGTGGCATTTGCAAATTCAGACACTACATGCATGCATCTTTCATATCACCACCTTAAAATGTACCATTGCACCCATAGCATGTTTAGCCTTTGCAGGCTGCACACATGGGCACTGTGTGACCTGTAGGCGCACGTACACACAGACACACAGACACACACACACACACACACACAACAAATGTTTTAACCCCACACTAGCAGCTGCCCGGAGAGAATAAGCCCAAAGTCTCGGCCGTCTGCTGAAGGTGGTGACAAGCAAGCCAGGAAAGACCACCACAAGCTTCCTAGAGGCAGCTGCTGTCCTCTTTGAGGAGACCGCACCACAACCTCCCCCTCTAATCTCAACTAGAACCCCCTGCTGCAAGGACCCAGCCAGGTGTGTCAAGGCAGGCAAGATGCATTTGTCACTCACCACTCCATTCCCAGAGCATGCAATCTGGTCCAGGTCCAGAATAGCTGACATGTTTTTCCCACGCAGGAGAGGAGTGTGTTACGCTATGTGCAAGTGTGTGCTGGGCAGCTTTGAAGATCTCCAAAAGGAGGAGGAGGAAGAGGAGGAGGGCGGGAGCGTTGGTAGGAAGGGAGGGATGTAGGGTGAGGCAGCAAGGGGAGCAGCGACAAGGAAAACGGAGAAGAGAGGGAGGAGAAAGACACAGCAGAGGGAGTAAGGAGGAGATGGGTAAATAATCTGAATGAAAGCAGAAGAGGGAGGGTGTGGAAAAGATGCAGAGAGAACAAGAGAGACAGAGACAAGAGGTGGGAAAGAGAGCAGGAAAAGAGACAGAGGGGGAGGAGAGTGAGACTGCAGTTTGTGCTTGGTAGTCACAACGCGTCCGTGCATCCAGCCACCGGTGCGTCTAATTGGATTGCGGAGGGTCAGGTGGGTAGAGGGAGAGGGTGGGGCTTAGAGGAGAAAAGAGAAAAGGAAGGGGGGAGTGGGTGGGTGGTTGGAAGAAGGGTGATGGGGTGCAAAGGATGCAGAGGCAGTATACGAAAACGGGCAGGCTGCTGACGTCATACAGCGATACTGATAAAGTGGAGGGAGAGGAGAGGAGGCTGACTTTGACAGCTCGCCCTGGACTGTGTTCTGTATCAGCAAAATGGCTGCTCATCACGTAGGTTTAGCTACAACTGTCTCCAGATTCACTTTAGCTTCACCTTGCTGAGGGAGAAGACCGTGACCTCAGCATCCAAATAAGAAACACCTAAACATGAATATCCACAATCAGACACTGTTTATATTTACCATAAAATGCAGCAGTCTGTTGAACTATAGCCTTGCTACAAATCATACGCCTCATACTGCAGCACTACTTTACATTGAAATCTCCTTAGAAAGCTTCAGTAGTCATTTCACTATTGAAATGTACAAGATAACTCTCATTGCGTTCCTGGCTTCCCAGAAAATGAAACCACATCCAGCTACTATTTATATCCAGCATTCACAACCCTACATGAAAGGATCCATTTCCTCTGAAGCTGCCCCTGAATCATTTGATCCACATAGTTTATTGATCTCTCCTTTCTACTCTCCTCTGTCATCTTCACAACTGCTAGCAGTGCAGAATATCACGTCTTTGTGTGAGACAGGCTGCTCTGTGCAGCCAATGCATACATGCAAACGGCAGAGTGGGTGGGATGACAAAGAAAAAAGGTGCTTTATTGGTTAGTCTATGTAGCAGCATGTTTGGTTGTTAACTGCTGTTTTTCCTCCAAAATGTTCCTATCCGAACCCAACAGATGGTGCCACTGACACACATGCACTGTATGTACATTTTGAGCAATAAATATTTAAAAAATTAAGTATAGGTATCAAAAATACACATATGGCCCACACACATTTTCCCCCAGCAGTGCAATGCTGGGAAAAATGTAATTACAGTGTTTAGTTCCATCTCCATTCATTCATGTCAGTATGCAACATGACTAAGTATGTATAGTGTGATGTAATGCCAGATTTTATCACAATATACATGCGATTGGTCACATCAACTCATAGAAATGTTATGTGCGACCAAGCATGCTTACTCTTTCCTCGAAAACAGCAGGGGCCTCTGTGTCACGCATTGAGTCACTGTGTGTCTCAGCAGGACTCTGCAGTCTGAGGAGTCATGCAGCCTCACAGTGACACTCCGATCTGCATCGCTCACTTCAATGTAGAGCTCTGCATTGATAGAATTTAAGGTTTGATTTTCACACGTACAAACAAAAATTTAAAATGCTAAGGAAAAAAAATACTGTATTCAACTGTCCACCACATGAAATGACAAGATCAATTTTACCCCCCTCTCCAAGATGGTGACTGAGCAACATCTGTGCAATAAACTACAAATCTGTGATGCCTGAGCCCACCTTTAGGGCATTTAAAACAGATAATATACAGCAAGAAAAGCACAGCAGACTAAAGACACATCACACAAAACACAGCCCTGCAGCCTCGCAACGGACAGGCCTGTGGCGCCCTCTGCTGAGCTAAATGAGTCAGGGAGGATTTTAAAAGTCATAGACATGACTTGGCAGCCATTGGTCTGAAAAATTAAGTAGGCAGCTTCTTCTATCTAGTCTTTGTGTAGGAATTGTATATGGTAAAGAAAAGACATGGCATCCAAACTGGAAATAACCACAAAATGAAACCTAAAAAGTCATTATCAATATATATTATGGAAAAACAATTTATTAATGAGAAGTATAAGCTGAAAAAAACATTTTCAGTGACTAAAGCATCACATGGATTCAGATTCCAGATTCAACTTTCTGCTCTCCACAAAAAACAACTCTGAGATGTTCTATTTTTAAAATGTACAGTCAGCCATTTCCATTTCCATGAGGTAACTCCGTGTTCTTAAGTATGCACTTTAAAACACAGCAGGTCCCTGTGGGTGGAGGATGCTGACTCACACCTTCCTCCCTTCTCATTGGTGTAAGCAGGACATCTCAAAGAACATGAGACTGCAGCGCCACACCCTCTAGGTTCTCCTTTCTGACCCCACCTCACCACCACCACCGCCACCATCATCCATGCCGCCTTCCTCATGCAGGTGCAGAGTGCTTTGACTATGACTGTTGCAGTACCTATGAGCAGCCTGTGGTGGGAGCTGGAGTAGTATAGTCAAGATGAGAGCAGCTGGATTTGTCCTCCAGCTGCTGAAATGTCATGTCGTTGCTCAGAGTGATGGTGTAGCAGTGAGGTCATGAGGACCCCTCCCCCACACAGACTGTATTCATGGGAAGTCTGCTGCTAATGCCTTGTAATGCCTTTTGTTCTTCTAATACTAGACTGTGTAACAATGCTAGTCAGGTACACACCTTTAACAACCAACTTTTTTTCATCACAAATTAGCTTGTATTGGTTCATCTCAAACCAACGTGCAGAGCCTTGTCCTTCACCTACACAAAATGCATATGATTAAAATAGTGAGAAATATTTGACATTTCATTTTATTCCCCATGGCGATCCACAGAGATCCAAAATTGAAAATCTGTGAGGAATGCTTTTGAATGTAGCCAATAGTTAGAGTGAAATACAGCTTAGTACCACAGTTTGTCCTCGATACTGTGGCTACTTGCTAATTTGCTGAGAAGCTTGCAGAGTTTCTGCCTTTATGGCTTGTAAAAACAGAAATATACACACATTTCAGGGGTGTACCAAATAGTTTGAAGTATCATTTAATAATTAGTTTCTTTCAGGTTTTGTTTTTTCAATATTTTTTGGATGATGTTGGGAGTTCTGGGGCAAACAATCACGGAGACTGTTCAATTATGATATAAATTAATGCCAGGAATATCCTTTTAAATCTGATAAGGCTGTACTGAATAATTCAAAGCTTGATTCATAACAACATTTAAATCTTGAAACTACATTTGAATGCAGTGCAGCTTTAGTTTCTCTATGTCTGTTCATTCTGTTTAAACTTTGTTATTTTTGTAAGCACAGTTGCAGATAAAGATTAGGCTATTGTTATTTTACCAAGATTATATTATTTGTAGAATTAGATTTCAGTGCTGCCGTAGGACTGTTTCCAACTTGTGTAACTCAAACATCTTCAGAGCGTTGTTTTTTCCCAAACCTGACAAAATATTCTGCTTCTGTCCTTATCTGTTGGTGTTTGTTCAAAAACAACATTTTCACTGCAGGCAAAAAACTGTCTGCTTTATTTTAGCAGCAATGTAACAGCACTACAAATTACATCTAAATAACCCCAGTAACAGCTTATTCAATCTGTTCATGCACTTTGTTTGAGGATTTAACAAATAAAAGAGAAATATATTTCTCTAAATGACTAAATGTAAATATTTTAGGGTGACAAAAGACATTCTGTAAAGCCCACATTTTAATTTCTATGGACAAAAAAAAGTTCAGAAAGAAAGAATACCTGCTTGTTGCTCTTTAAAGTCATTTATATGTTCTAGTTAGGGCCCGATTTATATGGGATTTTTTGCGACTGATGCCTTTATTGATTTTAGATGGGGAAAATTCATTAATAACCGATACGGTGACAGAATGTAAATATTAATACGATTTTTCACCATTCTGAAATGGTACCCAGAGAGCTACTTTCTTAAACGTAAAACCTTATTAAATAATATTTAACATTGTTATACATTATACAAACAATGTATTACACTGTCAGCCAATTCTATAAATGATAACTGAGAAAATAAAGGATAAATATGAATAATAAAAAAAATAGCTAAATAAACATCATTACTGTTCAGTTTCAGTCATTTGCTAACTAAAAAAAGATTTAAAAATGTAATAAATAACACAATTTCTTAGTTGACCAGGCAACATTTTCTGCATTATATATTGTGTAAAGTTTTTATTGGGGCACATCAATGTTAATATGCTTTTGATAGGCCAATATCATCGGTCTGGCTCTAGTTCTAGTTATTCCTAAGATTGCTGATTTGTTACCAGGCCTTCTCACATCAGGTATTTTGGCTCATAATAGTAGGAAAAGCACAGGTGTTACTAATAACACCTTGGTTCAAGTGACAGTCAGCCTATATGCATAATATCAGAACCCAGAAACTGCAAAGCTAAATGAAATATGGTCATCAATAATTTTATTATTTTAAAGTTACACATGCTGATGTGACAATGTCTTCCAAGAAAAAGACCAATTAATATAGCAACCAAGTTCTCACTTTATTGTTAAAGTATTATTTATATGGAAGCTTTCAAATAGCTTTCAAACAAGCTGTATTAACTTCTTTATACTCCTGAATGTCACTGTGTGAGGTCAAAATGGCTGCCACAGAAATACGGTCAAATACACTTAAGTCTGCCTCAATACCCCTGAGACAAAATCTGGTACACTTCCTTCTTTAGAGTACAACTGCATGACCTGAACTGAATCAGAACAAGATGAGTGTACAGAATTATAACACTATGGAGCACTCACTCACTATGAGTGATTGCAGCATTTTGTGAATATTAATATATTGGTGACAATGCAGACAGGATTGGAGCATGTAGCATGGCTGCTCTTGCTAACATGCTTTCCTCCTCCTCCTCCTCCTCCTCTGCCTGCAGCAGCTATATTTAGCTCTGGTGGGATGCTGGAAGCAACCATGACTGCAGAAAGTGAGAGAGAGGGATGAAAGATTTAACCCTTTGCAGCCATGATGCTCATGAAACAAGGCAGCATGCTTGCCCGTGGGAAGTCACTCCTCATGCAAGAGGCTCCTTGCAAGAAGAAGAAAATTGCATAGCACAGAGGTGGAGGGCCGGCAATCCTATTCCTTGTGAAAAAAAAACCATCAAAGAAAAGGATCTGGAGCAGTGCCTGCTCAAGGCCAATACCCTTGTTTCTTGAATGATAATTATTATCACATAAAAAGACCTGACTGCGGTTGAAATGCTTGCTGTGAAAAGGCAAGCGCAGTTTCTGTATCACAGAAACAATCACACAAACACAATGTTACTGTGGAGCTGTAACAGCTTATAAAGGATGTCTCAAATCACTGCATTAGTATATATTTTTACTGGCATTTACAATGAAAGAATACTCACTCAGTAAAGATCTCTATAGGCAGTGTTGTGAATTTAACAACTGACTATGTAATTCCTAAATCCCTGCACAAAAAGACTATGATTAAAAAAAAAGTCCACTATTTGCAGCCCCATAATCTTCCTTATAAGGTGTATCACAAACCCTAACTAAGTGTAAGAAGCTGGGCAAAAATGATGTATGAAAAAAGCATTCAAACGATGCCACCCTGAGTTATTGGCCAGTGTGGTGGATGTCCCGCATCAATTTATCCACAAAATATCCTATATTTAACCAACATATGGTGTGCGATAAAAATGGATGTTGCCTGTGTGGAACAATGATCAGATGTAGGCCAAGCAAACAAATGAGTTCAGCAGTAGGGGGGAAGAATGGGGCTATGTCCCTATGCCCCAACCCCCTCCTGCCAACACAACAAACCATGGTACAACAGTGCTTTGTGTAGGCGCAGTGAACAACACTCACCTGGCAGTCGAAGTCTTGAAAGTTGCGTGCATTCTGTAAGAAAAGTAAAAGAACAGAGTTAAAATATGCCAAGGCTCATAAATTTTGCTTTTTAAATAAAAGTAATAATACATCTTACTGTGTCTCAATTTTACAAGCTCTTAATGACTGAATTGTTTGACTTCAGCACATTTAAGCAGTGGGATCCAGGTAGATAACTGTGCCCATATTGCAGAAAACTATACTCATTACAGATTTAAACTGAGCCTGGTGTAATATCTACTAGTATAGGCTACAGTTTCTGGATAATATGATTGGGCATGAAATACTGTGATGGGAATACCATGTAATTACCTCCACCAAGGAGGTTGTTATCCTGAAACTTTGTGGAAAGGTGTAGCATGCACCAAGGAAGAACCCATTACATTTCGGAGCGGATCCAGATCCCAGGGTAGAGACACAAATCATTTTTTGTTCATGTGGTGTTGGAATATAAAAAAAAAAATTTGCACTTCATTGTCACATAAATACTGGAAATAACTGTAACTACAAAGAGTCTCAGTTGGTGTTTGGTCTTTATTCAGACAGCAGGAAGCTGCTGAAGAGATGGGCAGAAAAGTGAGAGTGGGCAGCGACAACAAAGAAGATTCTTGTGGGATTCAGTAGTAGGACAGACCAGTAGGGTACATACTAGTGTAGAGGCAGATGGTGGTAATAAAGCTCTCCCTTTCTTCTTCCTACTGAAACAGTTGGAGATAAACATGTTTTTACCATGATTTCTGCTGCACAGAGTCTACACTATTCCATTGCTATAATGCAGTTCTCTGGTGCTGAAGCATGTAATCAAAATTTTACAGGTACTTCATCTACTGTAGAGACAAGATGAAAGTACAGGAAGGAAGTACTGTAAATACATGCTTCGATTGCAGCAAAGTGAACCTCATCATGTTAGGACTATTGTCATGAAGAAAATACCCCCAGGTTTATTATCTACAAAGCACCTTTGTGAAGGTCAGCTGCCTCAACGTGAGCACAGCAATGAGAGTTTTTATACATTTACTAGTTTATACTAAATAATCTGATTGGCCAAAGTTACGATGAAACCGTGCTTTCACTTGTTGTTATGCCAACTGCTGCACCATGCAAGAGATAATTATCCTTTTTCTAGTTTTGTTCTTGTGCATGCTCTACTTTAAACTTCATTTTGCGACTGGGAGACAGTAGCTCAGTCCATGTGGACTTTCTCTGCACTGGAGAGCTGCCAGTTCATGTCTCCAGTGGCAAACTGGCACCTCTCCAGCTACCAGTCTACATATATGGAGTACTGCCAAGGTGCCCTTGAGCAAGGAATGAATCCATAAACTGCTCCAGGGTCAACGTATTATGCCTCATCCTGCACAATGCATGTGTGTGTTGTATCTAGGAGGGATGTGCAAATGCTTTGTGTAAAATTACCTTGTGCTGATTGATGAATACATTTTTTTTTCTTTCTTTCCTTTCCTTTGAAGCAACTTAAATCACATACATTTGTAGCCACTGGGAAGGCCATAATGCTGTTATTAACTGTCATTATGACTGCAGACAGTTCTTCCCCCTACCTGGCGGCACCATTAATGTAAACATGCATAAATTAAATTAAATCAGAAAATGTTTTTTATCAATTCTACATAGCATCAGAGAGAAAATGAGAATTCTCTTTCATCACTGTTATCATGTCAAGATCTCCATCTGCTTTCAAGACTCCAGGTTTGTCTTTTTAATGAGCTGGCCACTAGGTGGAGTGAGAGGTCAGTACCAGCATCCTTCATTCAGATGGTTTTTATGATGCATATTCCCCACCCTGTCCCCACACCACAAGAGACATCTACTTCACACACCCGATAAGGAGAAATGTGCTCATTGTCTAAACCCAACCACTGAGGTGACGCAATCCCCTCAGACCTGATACTTCACTACTCACTTCTCCTCTGAGGCACTACACCCTCCTGACTGTCTGTGACAGTTGCCTGGGGAGAGAACAAACAGTTTTTCTAATCAACTAATCAGCTGTTGAGACGGAGCAGGGAAGAGGAGGAGGAGGAGTAGACTAGAAGAGGATGGGAAGAGCTTTGATCTGCCATTGGGTTTTTTCTCGTCCTCGCTTCTTTCTGTTTTTGCCGTCGCTCACTTCCTACAATCTTTCAAGCTCTTAGAAATGAAGAGATGAGTTTCTTAAAGTTTCTCCTTTGATCTGTCTTCCTTCTTGCTTGTCTGTCTCTTCTGACTCTGGGTATCTTACGTTGTACGCCCCGCTTCTCTTCTCTCTTGCCTCATTCTCAGTCTACACCCTTTTTTCTCTCTTTTGACTCGCTCTCTCCCTTCTTTTCTTCTCCCACTCCACAGTCAAGCAGATATGAATAATTCACTTTGATGAGCAGGACTGCAGAGTTTGCATGCCTAGTGTATTAGCGTATGCATTTGCCTGGGAGGGCCATATGGGGTGCTCATTCACTCTGAATGTGCAGCACATGCTGTTTAGCTTGTGTGTGGAGTTCTACATGTTAGTTCAGGTGCACAGTTGTGTGCCTGTTGCCTCAGTGGTTTGTGACTATGCTGACCTCCCCACAACTCACCTTATTGGTCAACAGCGGCTTGATCTCAGTCAGCTGTACATCCTGCAGCTCGTCCATTTTCCTGTCTTGTCACTGTAAACTCTGTCGAAAAAGAAAAAGAGAAAAGATTATATTAGATAATAAGCTTTAGCAGTTAGGAAAGCAAAACTGTACACTGTGAGAGCATAGCATTAAACACTGCAAAAAAAAGCCCATTAAAAGGCAAAGAAGATCTATCTATTCTATACTTTCAAAGTGATTAAATAAAATTATTCAGAGTTGACAGACAGTGACCAGATTTACATCTGATTTATGATTTATCAGATTTGATTGTGGTTCTTTTTGCTCCAACCATAAACTTTTTCTTATCATGAATTCACATTTATGCACTTATATGATAGAGGCATCATGGTGGTGGGGGGATGGTGGGGTGTGTTAAGCAGACCGTAACTTATTTGAATATGATAAATGTAGTGAACAAACAAAAGTGCTCTGATGCTAGCAATGCTAACCTGACTCTTTTCCTACTTACTTTGAATAACATTTAACTTGGATCTTTTTATTATTACTTCCCACTTGACAAGTGTATTACTGAGGACCCAAGGAAGTGCAGTGTTGAGTGTGAGCTCTTGAGATACATGACATATTTACTGTTCTTGAGTTACATACATGCGGTGAAGTGTATTAAAAATGGGATAAACCCATGATGATGAAAGAAAGGCTGGAGATGTTACGAAAACTCAAACATTTTAAGCATCAGCATTGAGATGCAACATTCAGAATGAATGCTTTTCTTGGAAATAACCTGGCTTCAAATAGCTAGCGGTTTGTAAATAACAGATATGCTCTAGCACTGCTAGGGGACGCGCCTATGTCATGGCAGGTGTATTGTTTAGGACCCAAGGAAGCACTGTTGTTTTGTTTGGATTGTTTGGATGAGCGGTTCTCAAGAGAGAGAGAAAGGGCTGCAATCAGCAATCCAGGAGGCCAAACAATCTGTGGGATCCGAAGAGGCCCGTTCTGGGCAGGCACTGCACTAGTGATTGATAAAAATGAAATCTGCTCTTTCTGGTTGTGTGGGAATGATTTCCTCCAGCTTCGAAAAGGGGGCATGACAGAAAAAATTATTGAGAATCAGTGGTTTAGACTAAAATGTCAGAATTTAGTGAAATATGCCCATCACAAACAATATCTCAAAGTCTGGAAGGACATATAGTCAATAGTTTAAAACAGACAGAGAAAATAGGAAACAGGGAGTAGTTGTCCTTGTTAAATGATTAATTGACTAACCCATTCAGTACTCATTGCAGTTAATGGCAACACAACTACTCATCTGACACTGATCGGTTGGTATTGGATTGAGGGAGGTGACAGCAGGGTGGTTGAGTCACAAGTGCAGCCCTGACACTATCTTTGTTATTTTATGCTAACTTGTCTTCTTCACTCGACACTGGCAATCTGTGATATGCTGATAAAAGAGCTGGCTGGTAAAGGGGATAGAGGGCATTCTCTCTATCAGTTCTCCAGGAAAGGTCACACTTCTAGTCAACACAGGTGGTGTGCAAACATGCACACACACAAAGATGGCTCAGCGCAGGTTTAACAAGAAGCTCTAAAGCCCACCTCATTTGTTTTCCCCTTGAAGCCAGCCGGTCGTCCCTGCACATAATTACTGTACAAGAACACTGACACAAAAGTGTCCCCCTCCCCCTACTTTCCCTGAAATGGTACCTCTTCGGCCTTGCCTGTTTGCACAAGGTGAGGACAGGAAGTGGTATTGAATTACATGGCGCTGCCCAGGACAGTGGCTCGTGTTGCACATAACAGCAGATGGAGTGTCTGCTTCTTCTAGGTCAATGCTTACTGGAAGACAAAGCCAAATCAGCCTGCACCACACCACAAACAGCCTTGATGCATAAAGATCACATTTATCAGAACAGATGCACATAAGAATAACAAGAAGTGAGGACAAATGCAACTGAGCAGAGGACGAGCCAATAGGAGGAGTGGTTATAATCACTTCCTGAAGTAAAGCCAATCCCCTGAAACGCCCTTGAGATGCTGGTATCAGATAACCTTCAGGGTTGGTTAGAGACGACTCTAGGAGTGAACGAACAGCGGGAGGTACCAGAAATGATGACGTCAGGCCATATCTGTGTTACCAGCAGTTTTATCCCCTGATTGCCTGACAAAGGTCTGAACAGACAGCTGCCTGTTGACGCATGAATGGGGTCAGGGGTCGTCCTGCTCTGGCAACAGATTGCACCTTGCTTGGAAACAACCAGGGAGGCAGATGGGTACAACTGAGCACAATCCTCAAATTACATAAAACAGTCAGAGAAAAAATTGTAGAAACACTGAGTGTTAGAAGTACTCAGCCATCAGCATGGGGAGTGAAAACATGCCCGGCAAAATCCCTGCTGACAAATCCGGCTCAATGGTGGAACTAAATAATATTTAGACAAGTGAACAAGGAAAAAAGAAAAACAAATACTCTGCATGCTTGAGCGGATTGAGCGTATTGGCCGGATCAATCCAACACTTCCTCAGGCTGTCACAGAAAGTGGGGTGGAGGCAAAAGCTGCTTTAATTGTAAACAGGCTAGCCGGGTAATCAAGGTGTTAAGGGAGACGGGGTCAGGGTGAGCTTAAACCAACTGACAGACTGACTGGGTGGCTTTCACAGCCCAACCCCACTGACCCCTTATACTGGGTTACCCGGGGAACTAACTGCCATTACTCACCCACCATCACTCTGTGCTTCTCCCTTTGATTTCCACCTGAGAGGAAGACATGTCTCCTGGGGGCTCAGGCAGATCTCAGACCCTCTTAACCTCCCACCAAATCACCTGAAATAACACTAGATCCCGTTTAACATCATGCACCATCACCACGACCACCCTTTCCTACCTACTCCATGCCTGCTGTACCGTTCAGCATGCGCAGCTGTTGCCATAGAGACAAAGCTGGTTGCCGATGTTTATTCTAAGCTGGGCTAACCCCAAGGGACAGATGTGAGGCAAGGAAACAAGGGGAATAGATAGTGGTAGAAATGAGAATAAAGAGAAGCTCCAAACATGTGCTTTCAGCAGCGTTTACCCCCGACAATCACAGGGACTCAAATGAGCCATGCAGACCGCCAAGATATGACAGCAAAGCTTAGCGTAATTGGAAAAGAAGATGAGGAAAAATAGTCCCAGATGACAGGATGGGAAATTCCATTTGCAATCTGTGCAGCGGGGTTTGTCCCATATTCACACCATACCATTAATGTGGACGAGGGATTGTGGGAGCTGATGATGTCGAACAAGTCCCTCTAGCCTCGACAGCATGACTGTCTGTTGTGTCGGATCGCTCTCACAAATGGTTTCCCTGACATCAGATTCTGTTTTACTCAGCTCTTCCGCC
The DNA here is from genome assembly GCF_030273125.1 of Centropristis striata. Lineage (NCBI taxonomy): Eukaryota > Metazoa > Chordata > Actinopteri > Perciformes > Serranidae > Centropristis > Centropristis striata. The sequence goes on along the minus strand of NC_081519.1, from coordinate 18,752,262 downwards.
CACAGATGAGTAACACACGTATTTCATGCTGGCTCTCACACATGATTTCCCTCATCAGTTCTTCAAGTCCATTTCCCTGCACGGCGTGTTATCTGCCAGCAGGGCCACATCTCAGCGCTAAATATCATGCCACGCAGCGAGGGACGAGGAGGCTGTGCTGGGTGAAACAGCAGCAGAAACAAATCTGTCAGAGGAAAACCACATGAGGCCCTTTGTACACAGCAAAGGTCAGCCTTCACTATAGTATAGCCTTGTGTCTGCGCCACCTCTGGGAGACAGGCTAGTTTACTTCTGACACAATTACTTACAGCAAAGACATGTTGGAGGGTGTCAGTTTAATAAACAAGTAACTTATTTAGCACCCCTCCCTCTCTCCTCATGTTGGCGAGCACTTGCTACCTACCTCACACACAGCATCCGAGAAGAGGACATGCCTTCACCCTAATGCTGAGGTGCAGGTGGCAGAATGAATGCATGCATGTGTGGACAAAGACTTGTGTGCCAAAACACCTACAGTAGATATATGGTGTCTCTGCCAACACAAAGGAGTCCTGTAGCTGCCATGTCAGCAGACGGCGCCAAGTGATCGATGAACACATCCCCTTCTCCTCCCTCCCTCCCACCTTTTCCTCCTCCTCCACTCTGTGCACTCTCTCCCCGTCTTTGTCTATCCATCTCCATCTCACCTTGGGCCGTCAGGAAGTCTAGGCAGGCTGCATGATGGACGACTGAGAGCCCAGCTGTGATACTGACCCTCCCTTTAGCCCCTTCAATTACGCCTCTTTCCTCCTGTCACCATGGCAACCATGACTTCCGATTCACTCGTTGTCATCATTATTCGCGTCATGGCCGTGCTTTGACTCTGACCTTTGACTGCTTCAGGTTGACCAGGGTGAATACCACCATGGCACTGTGACCTCATATTAACCTACCTCTTGCTCTCTATGGAGTCCCTGACTCAGCCATCAGGCATACTGCCATGGTGACATCAAGCAGAAATCCTTAACTGTCAACACATTGTCTCCCTCTGCAGTGGAGACAGGTTTACAGCAAAGATTTATCTATTCAACTTAACATGCCACGTAAAACAAAAAATGTACAAAGTGTTACAAAAAGGGGCTGTTGCTTGATTTTCGATGTAGAAAAATACAAACGTGCTGCTTCTGGTGCATTGGCTCTGACTCAAAGAAACGTAGCTGAGACCAGGACAGGTGTAGCCTGTTTAGCCATTTTTATTCCAGCTAGAAATATTAATTTAAAGAGTTAACAGAGCATTTACAATAATTGTGAATGTCTGCCTTTGTGTGTTCAAAAACATCTATTTATAATATTTACGTCAGACTTCAGACTGTCCCGTGATGCTGATCAGGCTCCACTTAAAGGATGTTTTTTTTGTGGATTGTCTGCTTGAAAGCAGTTGCCTGATAGCAGACATAATTGTAAACTTGTTACAAAGTTTTAATCTTCAGTATGACGTTGCCCCACTCAAACCTTTTTCCATCGGTTTAGCCCCATGCTAACTTGAACGAGGATAAAATAATTACATTGTGCTGCTCTTCTGGACTTTCCAAATATTTTTAAATGGAACTGATTTAATTCAGAAAGCGAAAACAAGGGATTTTGTGTGACATTCAAAACAATTTGTTCACTATTTTACGACCACAACAGTAGCAACACAGTATGCTACAGCAAAGCCTTTAATGTAACTGTAAAATTGAACTAACTCGGCTGTGATTAGTCAGTGAGCCCAGTCCTGGAACACACACACGCAGCTCTGATTCGACAAATAGCCTGTCCTCTCCAATTTCTCCCCGAAGGAAAGACACATTCTATGCTGTCATGCTCATGCCGAATGACAGGCACACAGAGATGACCAGTAAAGAGACAGACAGTGCTGACAGAATAAAAACTTTGAAGATGTTTTGACGGCCCCTCAGCCACTAGAACTAAACTTGGTGTGCTCGACATCCACGGGACCGAAGCAAAAACAAACTACAATGTCAGATGATATTAAGAAGACATACAATCTGTGAAAACATACTGCTTGACAAGGCTTAATAACAGCTTTAAAATGATATTAGTCCCACCCATGGGGACTGGGGATTGGTTAATCGTTACACTGGTTTACTAACTTTTTTAAATCCTTTGTGGGTAAACTTTATTGTGTTACAAAAGCCCATCCACATGAACAATAATTTCCGCATCATTTTAGACCATCTCCCATAGAGCAAAGGAACAGGTTCAGTGAGGTCTTCAAAGCCTTTGAAGGACAGGCTTCGAGGCCTGTGTCAATCAAAAGATCCAGCCCTTGATTTGGGTCACAGCAAATTACAAATTCAATTTCAGCAAGAGGAAGTAGTGTCATCTGCCTGTCTGCTTTCTGTGGGAGCCAAATTATTCTAATGACAGTGCCTATCACAGAGGAACATAAGCATGTCTGTCCTCGACTGGAGCCTCAGTCTTCACTCAGCACTTCACCAGGCTTTACATCATAACAGAAAATAGGCCAGCACAAATTCCAGAGATACTACCCGCCTGCCAGCCATTCAGACAGCCCTACTTCAATGTCCTCCCTTCTTCATGTGCATGAGTGTTTTGCTGTCAGGGCTACAAACTTGTGAAAACAACTTGTCCCGGCACAGTCACCAGTGTGGTTACGCCTTCCTCTTAGACTGGGAGACTTTTCCATCTTCCGGAACGTCACTAGAAATTTATTTCCCATCCAACATTTTGTAACCAGGCCAAACCTGTGTTTACAGTTTTCAGTCTGCAAAAGCAGCAATCCCACCAGAGGAAAGTTAATGGACTGTGACAAGGCTCAGTTCCAGATTATTGCTCTAACCCGGGCAAGAATTAGAAGAGGAAAATCCATTTGTTTGGTGATTTTTAGCCCCCTCCACTCGTCAGGTAAATAACAACCTGAGTGATAACAACCACGATAGTTGAATTCTCTTCTGTTCTATTCTGGAGACAAGGGATAAGACCAGGGAGGGAATCTGATCTACAGTTTGCACTTTTGTTCTCCATCATGGAAAACTTGACCTATAGCACAGAACAGCTCCTGCTGATACTGTCAGAAAACACACACAGCTGAATGAGCACAGCGACGGAGAGCACACACTCGCATGTGTGCACACTCGTGCACAGCTCCCCATGCTTCACGTCTACTTAATTAAATGACAGCTTGCTCTCCTGAGGCTCCATCATCCTCCTTACAGCTGATATGAGTCTCTTGACACAAGCTGACAGATCTTTTTTTCCTTCTTCTTTCCACAATATAACAAAAACTATGATGAGACATTTCTCTGATGTCTTTTTCTGTCATGGCTCTACCGAAATAGTCTATTCTTATCCAATATCCCAGCTCAAAATGCAGAACAACACCCACCTCCACTTTGGAAACCAAACTGAAAACACTGGATTAGGTTGCTTTGAGACATGATCCTCCTCCTGTGTACATTCACATAATGGATGTATACACACAGGTACATGCACGTGACCACTGGACACAAAAACAATGGCTTATTGGGTGCAGAGACAAAAGGAAATGTAAGACAAGCACCTTGATCTGCCAGAGAGGCTATTTTAAGACGGATAATAAGAGAAACAAATCTTCCTCCTCAAACACTGACCTCCTTTTTTGATCCTTCCAAGATTAAAAAGGTCTAATAAATGCTAAATACTGCATTACTATAATTGACTCATCCCCACTTTAGAAACGGAATCTGAAGACAGACTGACTCAGTCACTACCACATTAATATCCTGAGCCTCTGGCCAGCCGAGAGTGATAAAAATGTTGTAGAGATTGTACTTGGATGGGACATGGGATACTACACACAAAGGGACAATATTGCAGGTGCTGTTGTGAAAGCATGAGACACACACACACACACGCATCTTATGGCATATGTGCATGGGAGGAGACTCATGACCTTGTCTTCTGGGCCATGATATTCACTACAAATCCTTGTTATTTTCTAAACATGTGTGTAATGAGCCGTACAAGTACATCTTTTTAACAGAGGAAATCCTAAACTGATTTTCCGTCACTTTAATTTTTCTGTGCGTCTGTGATGAAAAGCCTGGTTCATCAGCAAAGATACTCACTGGCACAGCAGCCACCGCACTGATCTGCCTGCCAAAAAGGGGGGCCCCCTCTCTACACACACCCAAACACTGACCTCTATTACTCACACAGGATTGGGGACAGCCTGTGTTGCACTCAAACAGACACCCATGTAAACAGACACAGACACACACAGTCTCAGACAACTGAAAGCACGTATATGTACACCCACAGTAGCACAAACTGTATATACACTCATGTACTAATCCTGCAAAGCCACTGAGTGCAAGACCCTTCTCATTACTCTCAGAGGGCTTTTAAAGAATTGCATTATTCCTTGAGGGGCCACTTTATCTCTTAATGGTCTTATGAGATTAAAGAGCATCATCTGGCTGTATTGATTTATAACCACATATCTATTGGCATCATCAGCATGCCTCACCTCTCACATGAGAACGTACACAGTGACAGTCTCTGCGGACAGAGTGGCTTCCTAAATACAGTGCTTTGATTCGGAAAATTATTTGTCATAACTTCCAGCTGCAAGCTAAATTTACTGCACCAATATAGCCCCAGGGAACAACGGCAATATTTTCCACTGGTGAAGTGACATTTCAGACCAGCAAACTGGAAACTCAATTTATCCATTAGTCCTGTGTCAGACAGTGAAGTGTGCATGGAAGTTATGAATTTTGTATGTGTATAATATGTAAGGCTTGAGCATGTGTGTATGTGAGAGCAGCTAGGATGTGAGTCAGTCCTCCCATGTTCCTCCCTGCTCAGTACATTGTACTATATCCCATCCATGTATAAGAAATGATTACTGTACGTATCTGCACATCAATGTTAAGGGAGTCTTTTGAGTCAGTGACACAGAGACCAGGCGGCAACCTCCAGGTCTGAGCAGTGAGGCAAACCAGTGCCTTAAGCTGCATTCTACCAAAAGTTCCAACAGGGGGCGCTGGCGGCGGCTGCAGAAGCGTTTGTGTCCATTCATCTCAATACAAAATGAGAAAACTTCTCTTGATTTATTACTTTTTTTTTTAAAGACAACACTATGGTCTCAATTGCTAGTAAAAAAATCTTTAAGACAATTTGATGTTAATAGTATAAATAATGGCCCTATTTAGAAGAAAATAGAAGATAAATAATTGTATGATGACTTGGGGCGTGGCAACCTTTGATTGACAGGTCACTAACAAGTCAAGCAATCAACAGGAGAAGCAAAGCAATGCGCTGCAACGTGTCAAAAAAGTTGCCGGAAAGTGTAATGCTGAACTCGATGCCTAAAACAGGCAGTCCACAAACCAGTATGTCACGGTGACTACGTCCATTATTCATACAGTCTATGATAGAGAAAGACAAACATTCACGCTCTCATTCACTCTTACAGGAAATTTAGAGTCACCAATTAGCCTAAGCTGCATGTTTTTGGACTGTGGGAGAAAGCCGGAGGACCTGGAGAGGACCCACGCTGACACAGAGAGAACATAAAAACTCCACACAGAAGGACAATTTACTGAAATTTGCCCTAAATTTAGTCATAATGCAATTGTTATCCAATGTTTGTTTTACCAACAAATGGTTCACACCCATGGTCCTCCACAATAAGTTTTTACTCATGCTAACTATTTAGATCTTTTTGAGGACTATGTGGGCATTCATGGAGCCTGTTTGATTGACATCTACCTGATCATTCCACAGATTGAGGACATCTAGCCATTGACTGTATAAAAGATGTGGTCATAGCCACCCACTGGCTTGTAGACTACAGTTTTAAAGCACAGAGACTGCCACTTCCGGTTCACACCATCTTGTTTTTTTGGAGCCAGCTCATGCACAGAATGGATTTGAGAGCTGAAAAAACCCCAAATTATCAGTTAACACTAGTCCTAGCTAGCTAGCTTGGTTGGCTAGATGCCACCACCAGCACAACCATTTTTTTATAGTTCATGGTGACCTCAGGTTATTAACCGCATAGCTCCACATAACTTCAATCTGAGCAGTGGTCTAACCTGTGTGGGTGTGACAGACCCACAACTGTACATCTGGTTTTGAACAGGACAAAGATATCAGAAGGGAGAAACAAAATTATGCAATTGATGAATGTTTAGGGTCACATCATTCAGCTTTGGAAAGCCACTAATACCTCTGCATTACAAGTGTGAACAATGACAATGTATTCCTTCTGTGCCTGACACACACACATAAGTACACACACGCACGCACGCACGCACGCACGCACACACACACACACAAATTATGTTTTTCATCTCTCTTTTGACTCCACATAATACCCTGTAAGGCACTGGCACAGCAGACCATTTCAAACGATGATAAATAGACTAATAAGAGGATGGCAATACAGGCAGCAATTTAGATAGCTATAGCTACATGACACACATCATCAATAAATCAATACACACTAGCATAGACAGGCCTTAGAAAAGCAAGGCATGCAAGGAGGATGGGGTAAAAGAATAAAAACATATCACTACTACTCAGGGGGCGTCAAGAGACGGATGAGTCTCGACAAATCTCTTGTGATGGGTCAGAGAGGTGTGAGCCCAGCTGAATGAGTCTCTCCTGGTATCTGGCTATAAATAAGACTGAATGGCCGGGCCTGTCGGACCTGTACTCAGTGCTGCTAACAGAGTACCTGCCCCTACTCTGCTACGCTAGGCTAGCTGCTGCCCAGTCTGTAGGGATTTCCTCTGCCATGCTCACTTGTGCAGACAGCACAGAGAAAGACAAAGTGCAAGAGGGATGGTACGTGCGTGTGAGTGTGTGTGTGTGTCCTGTGTCCCAGCTGGCTGATGTGGGCAGGCAGAGTTTCCAAAACAGTGGAGTTCTTCTGGAGGCTCAGCATGATCTGTTGAGTGCGGTCAGAGTGGCCGGAGGGCAGCTGTGGAGGCAGCAGCTAGACCATCTGTGAAGCCCGGCCACTAGCTCACACATATGCAGGATCACACACACACACCCATAGAATCAGTTCAACAAACTGGGTGGAAACTTCAGAACCACTCCCATAAAATATTAACACGACACAGAGACATGGGAGCCTGTGTGCCCAGAGATAGTAAAGACCTCTTGAATTCACTAAGGCCTTGGAATCAGAACATGTCTTGGTGCGTTTCAGTGTATGAATCAGTGTGAAGAGGTCTGCTGCCTCACAGGAACAGCCTCTGCTAATAGAGTTATCCATGTGGTCAGCTTGGCTGTCACAATGACTGATTACTGACAACTCAATCTCCCACAGAAACACAGAGGTGGTTCCTCTGGCACCTTCCCTTGTCAATGCTCGCCTCAGAGGTCCGCGGTGTCCTTGGCAACCATGCCCCCACCTCCCCTGAGCCGTCCTCAGCTCTGCTGGGGGTGCCGCTGAAATCGAATGACCTTTTTCACCATAATTTACATAAAGTTATTCTCTCCTCATCACAACAACCAATGCAACGTGGAATTCCTTAGAAACCAGCATAGCTTCCACTTAACTCTCATGATACCAATTAGTATTCAGTGCAGCAAAGGACATTAAAAGAACCATAAAAATGCACAGACAGTAATTTATATTCCTCATATGTGTCGCCAGTATATATAGACATGCAACATGTACGAGTCACGACTCACACACGCGCATGCTCCCCAGGGAGGGATGTGCTCTGTCTAAGAGAAATTTGAGCATTTGATGATTGGGACTTTGCGTATCTTCTAGTATGAACATAGCCTGCGGGGCTGTGAGCACTGTATCTGCCATTTGCTCCGTCACAATAACCACCACTAAAGCATTTAACTTTCCTCGATATTCCCTAGACCATAAAAGCAAACCAAGTATGAAATTATTCGTGCTGCATTCAGCCTATCATGAGACACTGTAAATAAAGCGGTGTGCTGCATATTAGTGAAAACTGAATATCTGAATATCATGAGATTTGTCAGAGGGGAAATAGTTTATCTTACTTGAAGGATTAAAGAAGAGCTATAGTTTGGATGAAGGCATCAATGACAACCTTCAGGAAACCTAAATGAAAGGGGAAGCCGGGGGTTAATGTCATGTAATTTGTGCAGGTTAAGCACTGAAGGACAGTCCAGGGCATCCAGAGGTCCAGCTTGGCTTGAATCCAATACTTTGGATCAACAAGCTTACCACCTGTGCTCTGCCTCTCCTCATCACCACCTGCTGATTTTATTGCTGATGCTGATGAAGAAAATGGAGACAGACAGAGCCCTCTCTCCAGTAGGGGTGTGATCCAACAGATAAGAGTGTCTGAAAAATGTGTGGACCCTGCTACTGCAGACAAGCCATCTTCTGACTGTCTCTGGTGTTTTATTTGTTTGCTATAAGTATATTTGTCCTCAATTCTATCTCTGCAGTAAAGATTGGCAGAGCAAGGAAAGATGGGATAGCGGTCTGCATTAGACTCGTATAGTATTACAATACTGGGTGATGTGTAGTGCACAGCACATGCCACCAGAGGTCAGTATCTACAGGTGAAACAAGCAGCTGAGCTGAGAAAGATAGCGATTTACAAAACTATTAAAAATTAAAAAAAACAGCGATAACAACAGATAAGATAACAACTCTGTCCCTGTATGGGAGTAATTTCGGTTTAGCCCCCATGATAAAGGTGAGCAAGTTAACACAAATTGAGCCGTTTTAGGGCAATTTTTGTCATTTTATTTTGCAAAATTCATGGAGTTCCTCACCTTATACTAAGTTCATTAGGCGTTTAAATTGCCCAAACCAGAGTTGGTGGTTGTTGGAACGGTGGAAAGACGCACCAAAATGGATTTGGTGAGTTTTATTTTGTTTCTGTGGAGATTGAAAGAAGTGTGTGTTTTAGAGGAGTTAACAACATAATAATAGGGCTATCCTTAATGTGGTGGAAGAGATTAACTTGATTTCAAAAGGTGTATGGTTGTATTTTTATGTTTAATAAGGAAAAGAGGTGCACACAGAAACACAAAGAATACCTTATATCATATAGCCTGGTGAGATAGCAGGAAGGTAAGCAAAAACAAAACAAAAAACAAATCTGCATATCCTATTCAGCTGGGGTCAAAGGGAATTTAAGAAGTTAACCTGGAATTGAGGCGTGTATGCATCAGCTGTTTTGTTCTGAAAGCTTGAAGCTGCTGTGCAAAAGCAATGGCTGTAACTCTGCCTGCTACAGCTTAAATTACAGGTGCAGTTGGGTTACAAAAAACAACAGCAGCACCAGAGCTCTCCAGAGCTTTCCTTTATTCTTCAAATACCTCAGGTAATTCAAATGATGAAGGAGAGGTGCCAGTAAATGTCCATGTCTGGCACAGGTTTTGTTTTGCCCTGCAGGGCTGGCAAACCAGAAGACACAGTAATGCTGAGGTGAGACTGAACACGGCAGACTAACTGTCAGCACAGTGGCTTAATTACTGTCTCCATCTTTCCAGTAAGCGTTATTCCCTGACATTCATCCCTGCTATTACTGTAGGAAATCCTCTTCCACACAAGAGCACTTCTCACTTTTTATGTACTCTGTAATCCCTGTAGTAAATTACGTATAAATTGTAATCCATGCTGAAAGGCGCATTAATGGTGCCGTTCTTTAATGTGGACATATTGAAAAAAATGAACATCATTCACTTCCATAATTAATGTAATTTGAAGTAAAGTCCTGCTGCATTATGCTGACTTAGTTTTTACTTTCAATGTAATGGCAAGTTTCTCTGAGCACCAATGGAAGGTGGAATTCCTCCACAGTTGAGAATATAAAAAATTTGACCCCTTTAAAAAAGTGTTGGTAGTAATGCACATAAACATGTTTTAAATTGTCCAAAAATGGTGGCTAACAATGAGATCCTAAAGAGGCATGGTGAACACATTTCCTTGAGATTTCAAGTAGAATGTGCGGCTTAATTAACAACTTTGGGCCCACCCATTAGTTAGGCAGTAGGTTTTCACTGTAATAATCAACCAGGAGTGTTCTACTTCCAACGATATGGCAATAAACCTTTAACTACCCACCATCTGCTCTTTCTCTTGCTTTGAAAACAAAAGACTGATACAGATCAACTTGCAGAAAGAAGCTTTGCTGTTCATTGTGTGCGTTCTACCTATTGGTTTTTCCAGCCTTTTACAACATTGTTTCATGTGACAACAAATGCCTGGTGGTTGCTTGTTGTGTAAGCAGTAATCAAGCCTTTCTGGTCATGTGACACAGTTGAGGGCATTGTGGGAGATAGAACACCTGAATTTGACACCAGCAGCATGAAACTGTAAACAAATTTAAACTATCAGATATGAGAATTACGGCTTAAATATATACACATTGTGTACGTAATGCAGATGTTATAATGACCTTTTACTACATGGTATTTTTTAAAATCTCCTACCACTATGATTACTGTAATATCCACATTGTTCCTGATAATTTAACTGGGAAACTGTAGAACACAATGTCCTTTTTCTAAAATACATCCCAAGATGACCATAGTTATTTTTAGATAAGGGGGAACACCTGATGCCCACTCTCTTTACACTTTACACCTGTGTGACCTTCGCATGGCCACTAGTGACATTGCCATCCATCATGTGGGGTCTAAATGGTGTAACACACCTGCAGCTACATCATTGTGACTGGTCTGATTGATATGATGATGGATGTTCCCAGTCTAGACTTGGACAGTGTTTGATAAAATGTGCAGAATAGAGACTTACATCCACAGTTCAGTGACACCTTGAGAGAGCCACACATTCAACACCTAGCTTGGGGATTTGCAGCTCGCGTTGAAGGTGTCCTGTTCCTGTTCAAACTCCGATTAAAAATGAAATCCCAAATAGCATTTCATATTCCTCTTCAAAACCTATAACCGCAGCTTTTTAAAATTATAATACTGAATATGTAGTTTATAACCCAAACCTGTCATCTCTTGAATATACAGATAACACGTATTTCGACAGGGATTTTATGTATTAAGTTCGAATAGTATCACTGTATTAAAGTCTTCAAGCTATTCTGTTCACATTTCTTCAGTTGTTTTAGCTCGACAATTTACGATGTAACGCATCGTGACAGGCCTCAATTGGTTAAATGTAGCTAAAACCTAAGTTATTATTTAGCAGGTACGCAATGTAACCGAAAACAAACTAATACAAAGACGTACTGCTGTGACAAAATGAAAAAACGGAGTGAAAAAAGCGGTTGTGTCGCATTACTGTTGAGAGGAGCAGCAATGAACTCAATTCAATTGAGCTGCAGTTGTTCTAACTAAACCGCTTCGCTCGCGCTCATTTAAGTAACTGGCGCTAGTTTTCCCGATGTTTTGAACGTGTTTTTGCAACGTACAATCACGGTTCGTTGTTCTTTTTACTGCTGTCCCAATTTCTGTTACAAACGAGTCGATATCTGGACAGCAACGTGAACAGGTTGG